>NC_083761.1:82246450-82316450 GCF_963514075.1 Conger conger | reverse complement strand
GTAAAACCTTTCTGGGCACTCAAAACCAATAACATGACGAGTGATTGGTCAGGGAATTTGTTTTGCACCAATCACTGGCTTTGTTATGACTAGTTTTGCATGTGCTAAAGGTCTTAGGACATCCGGCTCTCGGAGTGATGGGCTGCATACTAAGCATAGTGATGATACTAAATTCCAATGACGCGGTGATAGGACAGCGTCGGAGACGCTGCCTCCGCGTCTTTTAATCTTTCACCAAGCGTATGAAACTCTGAAGCAAGCGCATACAAGCGGCAGGAGACAGCGCCGTGACAGGGTCGCCGAACCCCTCCGGCGTAATGAGTCCCCTCGATGTGACATCGGTTTCTCAGCGCCTCCGCTGACCGGGCGCCACGGGGCCCTGCCTGAACACGCCTGCCGCGCTGAGTGTTGCATTCCCCGCTGGAGTGATCTCTCGGCCTCACCGTGTGGGTTTCCTCTCTCAGAATTCCCAGAAAGAGTTCCAGAACCCCATTGATTTTGTTACGTCACCGTTAGAATGTTCGGCCTGGAACATTCCAGTCACATACGTTCTAATCTCTCACCTTCAGGCAGTGGCTCTCGGTACCCATGGTTACTGAGAGAATGCTAATGGGCAGGTTGTGTGCGACTCTTGTGTCGCAGTGCACTAGACGTGGCCGCCAAAATACCAAGCTGATACCACGCCTTTTATCCCCCTGTTTCTTGGACCAAAAAATAAGTTAAAACTCGTATTGGGCATGTAATGTAGCAGGTCTGAGCAACTCTGGGGCTGAGAGAATTCCAGTGTGGTTGCAATGAAGCTCAGCGGTGTGTGCTGTGGACACTGTCCAAGGTCCTGGAGACCTCAGCGACTTATTGCACCACTAAAGACATTACACATCACACATGCACTGACACACTAACCAGTGACCGCTAGAATTCCACCATAGACAGACTTCCAGAACTCCACTGTTGGTAGAATTCCACTATTCAATCAGAGTGTCCTCTAGAGTCTAGACCAAACAGCTTTTTTTCCACTGCTGCTAGGTCATACACATTTGGTAACAAGCAGCCTTATTTAGCTGATGCTTTTATTCCAAGCAACTTACAGTTGATTAGACTAAGCGGGGGACAATCCCCCCTGGAGCAATATGGGGTTAAGGGCCCAACAGCTGTGTGGATATTATTGTTGCTGTAACGGGTCTTGAACCACCAACCTTCCGGGTCCCAGTCATGTACCTTAGCCACTAGGCTATAGGCTGTCCCAGTCATGCACCTTAGCCACTAGGCTACAGGCTGCCCCAGTCATGTACCTTAGCCACTAGTCTACAGGCTGTCCCAGTCATGTACCTTAGCCACTAGGCTACAGGCTGTCCCAGTCATGTACCTTAGGCACTAGGCTATAGGCTGTCCCAGTCATGCACCTTAGCCACTAGGCTACAGGCTGTCCCAGTCATGTACCTTAGCCACTAGTCTACAGGCTGTCCCAGTCATGTACCTTAGCCACTAGGCTACAGGCTGTCCCAGTCATGTACCTTAGCCACTAGGCTACAGGCTGCCCCAGTCATGTACCTTAGCCACTAGGCTACAGGCTGCCCCAGTCATGTACCTTAGCCACTAGGCTACAGGCTGTCCCAGTCATGTACCTTAGCCACTAGGCTACAGGCTGTCCCAGTCATGCACCTTAGCCACTAGGCTACAGGCTGTCCCAGTCATGTACCTTAGCCACTAGGCTACAGGCTGCCCGATCACACCACACTACACTACATACCACGACCACACCACGCTACGGGCTCATCCCACAGCACCAGACACAGTACAGTACGCGGGTTACGGGGAACACAAAGCAACGCTGTGAATTGAGGTGGAGCTTTGTCGAAGAGCTGCCATGTACCCTGCCGGTCTCAGTTAGCTCCCAGCGCGGGAAGACTGCATCGCGGCTAACGGCCCCTCCACACGAGCCCGGCGCAGGGAGAGCATTAACGTTACGTCCTTCTGACAGGCCGGCGAGGGCTCGGAGAGCCCTTAATCTCCGCTCTCAGCGGCGGACTCCGGGGGAAACCGGAGCGCAGTAATGGGCCGTGACTTATAACCACTGTTCTCGACAGAGGAAAAGAGCGCGCGCCATTCCCCGAAATGTCAAACAAGGGTCTTTTCTAACCAAGAAATATTAAGTCTAAAGAGACACACCAATTCTTAGTATTGTAAAAAAATAAAAATAAAAAAAGATACTGTGTACACACGAGGACATTACTGTACTTTCAGACTACATTACATTATTGGCATTTGGCAGACGCTCTTATCCAGAGCGAGGTACAACAAAGTTCATACCCATAACCAGGGATAAGTTCGCTGAAAGAGAAGTACAATTTCAACTGCTACCTGTACAACAAAGATAAGGACGAGGGCCAATTTTTCTTTTCTTTTTTTTTCTTTTTTTTTTTTGGAACAAAGAAACAAACAACAGAGCAAAAGTGACCAAAGTTCACTATCTAAACACAGCTTACCTAGCCAACTAAAAATACCGATACTCAAAGCAAGTCACAGAGACAACAATTAAGGCAATAGACAATAGTCGTGAGCATGAGGTGGAGGTTCGGAGAGGGGGTGGTGCCAAGCGGCCTGTGGAGACTAGGTTTAGAAAATTTGAAAATTTGATCCGTGAAGAACAAAAACATACCTCCACTGTCACTTTATTTCTTGGTGTGTACAGGTTAAGCACCAGAGTTCCCAACTGAATGTGAGCCCGGGTGGGTAGCCAGAGGAGGGAGATGAGAATGGAAGGGACCGTTCTGAGCCGGCGAAGGCCGTAGACCAGGTGAGCAGCTGCTTCCTAGAGCACCTGCGGAGGTCTGAGGTCTGAAGACGGAGACCGGGAACCCAGCGAGGAGGACGCTGTTGGTAGACCAGACGTAATGGTACATGGTTGGTATTTATATAGCGCCTTTATCCAAAGCGCTGTACGATTGATGCTTCTCATTCACCCATTCATATTCATACACACACTCACACTCACACTCACAGACACACCAACGGCGATTGGCCACCATGCAAGGCGCCAACCAGCTCATCAGGAGCATTTTGGGGGTTAGGTGTCTCTGGGACACTTTGGGATCGAACCGGCAACCCTCCCGACTGCCAGACGACTGCTCTTCCCACCTGAGCCAATGTCTCCCCATATGTGATGACTAGCACCTGAACAAAGAGCTGGGTGGATAAGAATGGACCAGCAGCCATTTTTGTGCAGAGCACCCTACCTTTTCAAACTGTTAGCTAATATTCGTGGGGAATGAAAAAAATTAATTTAACATTTTCCCGAATGTTAGCTAACATTTACGGTTTTGAGGACTGAACAAAGAGCTGTTGTTGTACAGACAAGATCTCACACCTGACAGCAGCAACAACAACAATAATCAATAATAATCATAATCATAATCATAATTATATCACTCTGATGTAGGAGCTTTGCTTGCTCCCTTGATTTAATAACTTTTCCTTAGAAGACTGCGGTCCTTACGTCTCATTATTATGAGTAATAATACGATTATTGTTCATAATCGTAATTATAGCAACCACGGCAGTAATAATAATCATGTAAATCACAATAATTATGAGAGCGATAATAATCATAATAATAATCATAATCAATGATTTGCTAGTGAAGGGATAAGAAGAGTAAAATATATCACAAAGAACATGATAATGTCTGTGGCAGGAAGGAAGAGTGCAAGATATTCATTTGAGTCTCCATCCATAAAAGGCCATACATGTGTCTGTTCTATGTGGAAGTTGTTAATATAAAAATTTAATCCAATTAGATGAATGTATTTGTTTATCATAATGGCGTTTGACTACCCTGTATAAATCCGGCAGTTTAGCAATTCGCACCGGAGCACTAATTACTATTCAGAGCAGTGTCTCTGCACTCACAGAGGCATGTAATATCCTCGTAATAGTGCCATGTGTGAATCTGTTTGCTCAACTAACGTGCGCGTTTGGGATTTGCTCTTCGTGCCTTCATACAATTTCCACCGATATTGAATTTCTGTTAATCTCCGAACGCGCCGCAGTCCGAAGCACTCGGTCAATATGTATTCAGAGGTCGGTGCACCGCCGCTCGCTTTAGAAAACAGTTCGCAAGCCGTTTAATCATCAGCTGGAAACAGTGTAGCATTTCTGTATATATTTGCTGTAGTCCCTCTATATGGGGGTGTCCGGTTTTATCCGAAAAGGGCCGGGGTGGGAGAAGGTTTTTGTTCAAGCCCAGCACTGACACCCCCTTCCGGCGAACGAGGAGAGGGAGATCTCACGAGGACGCGCGGCGCTGCTTGTGAGGGATATTGATTTGAGGGGAATGGAGAAAATTGACATTTGACATCAACATACGATGGCATATAATCAATGACATATAATCCAAGGTAAAATATTTTTCCAGGAAGTGGATGGAGAAGTGCTCAGATTGTGTATCAAGACAACCTAAAACAGTACATGCCAGTATTTAATTCAGTTTAAAGTGCAGTGTATTTGAATGGTGCAGCGCTGATGTTAATGTGCTTAGATAGTGTGCATACTACACTGTGCGGTCATTCGTTACTTGCATATGAATAAATTACATCATCATCATCCAGGAAGTCTAACTCCGCAGAGAATCAGAATGCACTCAACAGTGACATCACAAGGTCCCATCCACATTCCTCAACAGGCTTTCTGTTAGCATGTTAATATTGATGTTATATTAAAAGGATTAGAAGCGTGGAATATGCATGTGTGCCCTCTGTTGGTTTGTTATTATTTATTCACTCGATGAATGCCCTTATATGGAGCAATGTGCGGGTCATGCAGTTCACATGTTAATTACACATTTATATTGTAGCTGAGGCTTTTTTTTCAAAGCAACTTACAGTTGATTAGACTAAGCAGGGGACAATCCCCCCTGGAGCAATGTGGGGTTAATGACCTTGCTCAAGGGCAGCTGTGCAGATCTTATTGTGGCTACAGGGCTTGAACGACCAACCATTTGGACTGCAGTCCTGTACCTTATCCTCAAGACTACAGGCTGTCCAATACTGCTAGATATTTGGGGGAACTTAGGTTTGGGTGTTCTGCTGTCGAGACAATGGAGACAATGAAAATATATATATATTTTTATATAAATGCATAAAGAGGATGATCTTCAGAGAAGCATAACCATTAATTCTGGACAAATCTGTTCATTAGTTTGGCTCAGAGTTGCAATTCCCTACCCCCGACCCCAAACCTCCCCGCAAAAGAACATACAAGCATTCATTTCTGGCTTTGACACAAGTGTAAGGGCTACAAGTTGCAAGATGAGAACAGGTCACTCTGAAAATGACGCTACTTTCTCAACCTGGCTTTCAGCACAAAGGACCCATGGGACATTGAGTCCAGGTCAGCAGCCAGATGAATGAGAAGGGGACTTGCACAGAAGAAGGTGTCCGGCCCTCCAGGTTCAAGGCGAAATTACTGAAAAAGCACATCTCATGCCAGTGGCTTTCAAACAAGACACACTTCAAGGGCTTCGGATCAGCGCCCGGTACCTCTGAGCGCCTGTTGATTCCCGGGGTCAATACAACATGAGCCAATTAACCACAGAGGTCGCAGTGACCGCTCAAACAGTGGCAAGTAAAAAACTCAGTGATGGGAAGAAAGTGGTCCCCCACCACAGAACAAGAGACAGGGCTGATGATATCTCAACAGCTGTGACATCACTGGGATAATTAAGTGCGTGATGTACAGTATTGTTTTTTAAGACATTAAACACACCGTGGCAGGCACGGATGGTGCAGTGGGTAGCACTGCCGCCTCACAGCAAGGAGGTCCTGGGTTTGAATCCCTGTCGGCCGGGGCCTCTCTGTGCGGAGTTTGCATGTTCTCCCCGTGTCTGCGTGGGTTTCCTCCGGGTACTCCGGTCTCCTCCCACAGTCCAAAGACATGCATGTTAGGCTGATTGGAGAGTCTAAATTGCCTGTAGGTATGAGTGTGTGAGTGTGTGAGTGTGTGAGTGTGTGAGTGAATGGTATGTGTGTGCCCTGTGATGTACTGGCAACCTGTCCAGGGTGTATTCCTGCCTTTCACCCAAAGTATGCTGGGATAGGCTCCAGCCCCCCCTCGACCCTGTTCAGGATAAGCGGGTTAGGATAATGAATGAATAAACACACCGTGTTGCCCAAAAGGTGTGATTACGGCTGGAGGCTGTGTTCTAGGCTGTCACCAAAATAAAAGAGTGACAACATTATAGTGTCAATAAAAAGATACGGTGATATGCCTGTGGGACTGGCTCCCGAGCAGCCAGGCAATCTTTATAGTTCAGCTGCGGTGTCGGTGTTAAATCAACTCTGAAGACATCTCGCCCTGCTCCTGTATCCGTTGGGACACAGATGAAGCTTAGTCCCGGACTAAATTGAGTTTTACACGGATATGAATATATCCGTTCGAAATCGAAAGCGGTCTCTGCCTTCGGCTTAAACTGTGTCCGCGAAACCGGCCCATAGAGTTCAGCCCGAGTGCGTTACCGTGCGTCAGCGAGACAGCGCGTCGGATTAGTAAACAGGTCCGGACGCTCCCGCTGCTTCTCGTGTCCCCTTCAACCTCCGCGTGCGCCTCTGTCCAGAATCCCTCAGCATCACTATCATGTCCGTCTGACGCAGGCAGGTGGAGCTCCACCGCCCCCCACCCCCCCCCCACCCCCCGCACACCCGGTCCCCCCTCTTTTCACCCCTGATGAAGGGACGGAGCGCCCTCAGCCTGCAGCGGGGGGGGGGGGGGGGGGGGGGCAGGCCGTGGAAAGGGCAGCGTTAATCTCGTTTTATTCATTAATTTCAGCCCGACCTCATTCTCGTCCCGGCTGAGGCCCCGACGCCCGTGTCCGGGAGGCAGGCGACCGGCGGTCCGGGGATTCGTTTTTTTTTTTTTTCCTCTCCCCCCTCGCGTTATTACTGTCCGCCGAATGGCTCTCTCCCCGCCGCGTTATTGCCCTGTCTCTTTCGCTCAGCGCAGCGGGGGAGATCAACACACCGACGCGTCCTCTGACCCGTCGCGAGCAGAGAGGCAGGGGCGTTCGCTCTGCACGAGCCGCCATTTTGATACATTCCTGTACAAAAAATAAATAAAATAAATAAATAAATAAATAACTAGCGGCCGACGGTTTTTAATTTGATTTCAGGACCGTCGGCGGGGAGCAAAACAAAACCGAATAAAAACTGATATTAGGTTCATCCGTTACCACCGTCGTTGGGAGCTGACAGCGCCGTAGCGCTGCCTCCCCTGGGCTCAGGGTGCCTGGCCTGGCCTCGGCCGCCCTGTGGGGATCCTGGAAGTCTGGTCAGGGGTTTAGCGCCACATTAAGTTAAGGAAAGGATATCCTTTATTGAACCCCCCGTGGGGTAATTTGTCCTCTGCATTTCATCCATCCTAGTTACTTAGGAGCAGTGGGAAGCCTCAGTGCAGTGCCCAGGGAGCAGAGTGGGGTTAAGGGGCCCTGCTCAAGGGCCCAACAGCTCTGTGGATCTTACCGTGGCTACACCGGGGTTTGAACCACCAACCTTTCCGGGTCCCCGGTCATGTACATTAGCCACCACGCTACAGGCTGCCCCACCACACGATACGTGTGTAGCACTGTTTTCGTTCTTGACATCGCCTTTCCAAAGGTCCAGGTGTTTATCCAGCGTCCATCAGGCAGTTCTGCAACATCGTATCAGTGGGCATGTCTGCAGGGTCACCCGCCAACTACCAAACCCAGTGTTAATCAACACAACCCCTGCTGCAATCAGAGAGTGCTCTGATTACAATTATTACACTGCGAACTGTCAATTGTCCTGAAAATGGTTTTGTACTATTTTGCATAGTTGGGTGGTTGGGGGGGGGGGTGGGGGGGGTGGGGGGGGAGGGGAGTGAGCAATGGCTGGGGTATGGGTCTTTGTCCTTGTGTAGGAAAACAGTAGATGAGGATTGTGATGTGTGTGTGTGTGTGTGTGTGTGTGTGTGTGTGTGGAGAACTGGACTATAATGAGTGGAAACCGTGTTTATTTGCTCTGACAGACTGAAATTACTACAAAGCTGTTACTGCGCATACAGACTGTTTTTAGCTACCTGTCATAATTGTACTTTGTAACCAGAACCAGAAACAGAGCAAAACTTCTGACTGGACACTAAATGCAGTAAGTATTAAAAAATATTGATATTTCAAGTCCGCAGCTGCCAGCTTCCATGCCATGAAATTCTGTTGGAAATAAAACACGCGCGCACACACACACACACACACACACATACGCATACACACATACACATACACACATACGCACACACACACACACACACACACATACTCAGACACACACGCCGGGTGGCTGCACCTAATCCATCCTGTTTTTTGTCGTTTTTTAATTTCTTTTAATTTTGGGAGTCAAAGAATATTTTTACTCTTGCCTTTACTCCTGCACTATCACGCCCGCCTATCGCACAGGCATTGACAATAGACACGGTCGGAATTATAGTGATTTGTCCGCCAGTCGGAAATGATTCCGGAGACGTTCGCTGCCAATTAAAATTAAAAAGGGCAAACAATGGAACCCTCCCTGGCACCGACAGACAGGCCCAGAGGAGACGACCTCGTCGAGACGGCACAGACAAGCAGTCACCTAATCGTACCATAACTTACAATTACAGAAGGCTGCCGGTTCGCTGATGTGCACCCCCACGTCTGAGCGGAGGAGCGGGGGCTTTTATAAGGGTCATGTGGGGCGGCCTGTAGCGCAGTGGTTAAGGTAAAGGACTGGGACCCACGAGGTCGGCGGTTCGATCCCCGCTTGGAGCCACGATAAGATCCGCACAGCCGTCGGGCCCTTTGAGCAAAGGCCCTTAACCCCGCATTGCGCCTGGGGTGGATCGTGTCCTGCTTAGTCTTAATCAACTGTAAGTCACTTTGGAAAGCTCATTAGCATTAAATGTAATGTAATGTAATGTAATGTAAAGGTTCCTGGAGCCTTTCCATCCTTCGTTTTACCACAGATCAGATTTTGAGAGCTTTCAGACGTTCCCGACTGTGGATTCAGTTTGTGGACTGTCAGGCGGTTTTTACAGCTTTGGCCGTGCTCACATTGTGTAGGTATTTGTTCGATCAGAGCCAGCATGAGCAGTTTTGCTTTTGTTTTCACTTGACCTCGTTCATGCTTAAGAGTTCCCTGTGAAACTACTATGTGCAAATGGTGCAAGTACGGCTGAACTATTTTAAAACTGGGTCAGACCACAGCGTTCAAGGGCCGTACTGTACTGATGGCAGGGGAGAGTAATCTGTCACTAAACGTCGTGTCTTGCAATAAACGCGCCTCCATAATTTTTGACCAATGATAGTGTGTTTTGCAGTGGAGGTCAGGGGAGCAGTTCAATCAGGGATAATCGCGACAGGGCCATGACGGTCATGACATCACCATACTGGGAGGAGTTCCACCAATCATAAAGTAACAAAAATGTTAGAGTGATGGTGGATACCTTCTGTCTGTTTCTTCCCACCGAGGAAGTGTAGCCAGAAAGTGCACCAAGGTACTTGGCAAGGTACTCTGTGATTGGCGGAGCGCCACGATTTTTTTTGTGTCCGCCTTATCCTTATTTTATTATCTGTGGTTGACACATGGAAATGATTGACAGCACACGGTAGCTCCAGCCATCCTGGGAATTCTGAAGCCCCGCTCCACTGCGTTTTAAAATGGCCGACAGGGGTGACAATGCTGTGAGGTTGAGGAATGGCACGCAAAACGTGTTTGCCACTAAACCCCGGGAGGTAGAGGAAACAACTCGGAGACAGCTCCGATAAAATAAAGAAAATAGCCCCAAAAAACGGCTAAGGAAAATAAAGCAACCCTTCAAAACCAGGGCGAATAACACAACCAAAATAAGGGCTAAAAGGCGAGCCCTGTAACCCCGGACCGGGGATCCCAAAATAAAAGTACAACCTAGTATAAAAGACTAGGTAAACAAAATAAACAACCGTGAGTCGCAGCTCCGGAAAACGCGCAAACCAAAATACATACCGGGGACAACGTCCCTCACCCACAGGCTCACACGCGCCGAAAACAAAAGAGAAAAACAAAAGAACCTACAGGAAGGCGTTCACAGTGTAAACACACAACGAGCAGAACACCTTCCTTACCTTTTTTTTCTTTTAAATGCAAAACCCAGAACCAGCACAATACCTGACTCCTTTAACACTGAGTCTACCGTGTGCTTACCAGCTTGGTGACAGAGCGAACAGTGTACACCAAAGCGTCGACTGATAGTCAGCGCGTGCTTTAAATACCTTCCGGAGGTAAGGCTCCCTTGGCACTAACGAGGACCAGGTGAAAATAATAAACCCCCCCTGGTGGTCAAGACCGACACTACCTCCCAACCCTGACAAATGCTCTCTCTGTTTCTTTTGCCGCACAAAACCTCGAGGTGCCTTAAGCTGAAGGGCCCTCCAAAAACGCTATTTTCTGTTTTTGTCATACAGGGCTGACAGTTTGTCTCTGCTTGTGAAAGCCTCTTTTGTGATATGTACTGTGTCACTTATTCTCACCTCACCTTTACCCACCATTCACACTGCTTTCCACCGTCCATTATTATCCTGTACGCAGTGTCTTATTGTCCTAACGAGATGGGAAGTCAGGTCAGCCACACAGACAGACTTTACTCTTCTGTCAGATGAGCCAACGCATCAGACAGTGTGAAGGACTTCACATTTTAAAGTTGCACAATCCAACCTTTTCTGAGTTGTGTCCAAAGAATGGTGGCTTTGTAAAGTGTGTCCGTGAAACTAACAAGAAAATCAAGCTTCAGGGGACATTCTCCTTGGTCAGACTGTGGATCGATACATGTCTGCCTGCAGCACAAACTTGGGTAGCATTTCAGTGATGCTCCCGCTGACCAGTGTGACTTGCAATAAATGTTGACTTTCTTTTTGTTTTCTGCAGTGGCGAGTTCTTACACTTTCCTGACTCCATGGACAAAAGCTTTGGTTCCCAACAGGATCGATAATTGGGAGCCGTTCAAGTGTGGCACCTTGAATTTATACCTGTGGAACCGGCTCAGTGGCAGCCAGTAGAATGCGGCACCTTGTTTTTCAACTTAGAGAACTGACTCAATGACAATGAGGTTCAAAGCAAGGTGAAGAAGTCAATCTTATTTCCAAAATGTTTAATTATTCTGAACAAAGTTTAATGGTGACACGGTGACACACCAACGGTGAAATGACAGAGTGAGTCACATATGCTGGGAAAGTGAACTGTCAGGGTTGTGGTTAGTATTTTTAGGTAAACTTTGGCGTACCACAAGTATCTGTTCTGGGTCCTTTGCTCTTTTCTATGCGTATACACATTATAAGCAGGCATAGTGTTACTTGTAAACACCCCTGCTATGCAGATCACATGCAACTTCATATCAGATATCCCAGCAAAGTTACCCATCATACCAAATTAAATGTCTTAGAGGCTACTAGTTGCGGGCCCCAAATCTCTCAAAGATGAACTTCAAATATAGATGGCTTTCCTGTATAAGCCAATGCAGTTGTTAAAACCCTTGGTGTGATATTATTTGACAATCTATTCATTAATATAATTAATTAATATTATAAGAGCGGCCTTCTTTCACATATCTAAACTGAGGATCTAAATTGGGGAAGATTGTTCCTGCAGGTTTGGGTTTTTCTAATGTCTCGGCTGGATTGCTGTAATGCTCCATTGTCAGGCTGCATTAATACAGCTTTCAAACATCTCCAAATTGTGGCAGAATGCTGAATCCAGAACGCAGCCACTAGGGCACTTATAAGTTCTGCGATATGTGAAGACAGAAGCCCAGGGCCCACATCGCTTCATTGGCTGCCATTTAAATTTAGAATGGATTTTAAGATTAAGTACGTATGCGGCTACATACTATCTTAGAGGGTTATATACCCTCCATTGTCCTGCGAGATTGCTTTGCACTCAAGGTGCTGGCTATTTTAAAATTCAAATATTCACAGAAGATTCAAATCTTCTCGGGCACAGCTCCTGTCAAATGGAATAACCTCCTTTTGCATATCTGAGCATCAGTCACACGCTCCCTATAAGTGTAGACTTTAAAATTAAATTATACCTCGTTTGTCAAATCCTTTGTTAAAGAAGGGTACACCGGGACCTTGGAGCTGTCATGCGAGTGGAGAGGACTGCGTTGTTAACCCTGCTGTTGCGCGCGGAGGCTCAGGGTTGAGGTTCTGCATCTTTTTGGGATGCTGTCTCTTCGGGAGCACACTCGCTGCACATGACCCCTTTCTCCACATCACATTACATGTCATTCGGCTGACGCTTTTATCCCGAGACAATCCTCCCCTGCAGCAAAGCAGGGTTAAGGGCCTTTGCTCAAGGGCCCAGCGGCTGTGCGGATCTTATTGTGGCTACATCCGGGGATCGAAACGGCGACCTTGCGGGTCCCAGTCATGTACCGTAACCACAGGCCGCCTAATCCTTCTTCTGTACTATCTTCCCCGGGGGTTTCTGCTGTTCCCCTCGCCCCTCGCGTGGCAGACCCGCCTGGCCTGATCCCTCTCCCGGTTTAAGCCCACACCGTGACGCAAATCCTGAGGCTTAGGTGCCTCATCCCGCCCCTGTGAGTCGCATGTGGCTGTGCACCTCTTCTGTTTGGACTGAACAGCCGCCGTTTTAACTGCCGCTGACACTGAACCGTTTCCTCATTTGGTCCGAGAGATTCCACATTTACGTTTCTGTTTTGCCATTCAGTCGGTCTGAAGTTATTACACTGGGCCCCTCTGCAGCCAAGATTCCTTCCACCATTTTTGCCCATGGGGCTAGCCTGTAGTCTAGTGGCTAAGGTACATGACTGGGACAGCCTGTAGCCTAGTGCCTAAGGTACATGACTGGGACAGCCTGTAGCCTAGTGGCTAAGGTACATGACTGGGACAGCCTGTAGCCTAGTGGATAAGGTACATGACTGGGACAGCCAGTAGCCTAGTGGCTAAGGTACATGACTGGGGCAGCCTGTAGCCTAGTGGCTAAGGTACATGACTGGGACAGCCGGTAGCCTAGTGGCTAAGGTACATGACTGGGACAGCCTGTAGCCTAGTGGATAAGGTACATGACTGGGACAGCCTGTAGCCTAGTGGCTAAGGTACATGACTGGGACAGCCGGTAGCCTAGTGGCTAAGGTGCATGACTGGGACAGCCTGTAGCCTAGTGGCTAAGGTACATGACTGGGGCAGCCTGTAGCCTAGTGGCAGCCTGTAGCCTAGTAGCCTACATGACTAGGACCCGGAAGGTTGGTGCAATAAGCCTGGTGTAGCCATTCAAGCCCCAGTGTAGCCACGATAAGATCTCCACAGTAGTTGGGCCCTTGAACAAGGCCCGTAACCCCGCATTGCAACCCAGGCGCTGCACTGTGGCTGCCCACTGCTCCTAATTAACTAGAATGGGATTTTTAGCTGAGTTGTCCGGATGAGCCACCACAGGCGTGCAGAGGCAGACTCCATAACGCGAGGGGGATGTAACACTCTTTTAGCGGTTCAGACCTGATGTTTGCCCAGTTGTCTTTTGTATTTCCACCATAAAGAACCTGCGTGGCCGTGTCCCCCTTTGTGGCTCAGGAAATTTAATAGAATTTAATTGAATTTAATTGATAATGGCGCAATTGTTTTTTTTTTTTTGAGGATTAGCCAAGATTTAATTAAGTCCCCATCGTGGCAATTATTTTTTCAAACAAACGGAAAGGGAATTGAATGGCTTATGATTTTGGATGGTGTTTCTCAAAGAAGAACTAGGGCACCTGCCCGTCCTCCTTGGAGTTAATTAATTGTATTTTTGAAACAATTAATTAAACCGGCATGAGTTGGGAAACTATGGCTGGTCCTGGCTGTGATTTTATCCGATGAAAGGCTTGCAGTTGCACTTTGTAATTAACTGTCCTTTCAGATAGGACTTGACATCACTTTTGTTTTATCCTGTCAGAGTTCTTGTTGACTGTTCATAGAGGGTGCATCCCAATACTCAAAAAAACTTAATCTCTTTTCCTCCTGTCTGGAACTATGGAGGTGGGGGATGGGGGAGAGGTACTGGAAAGGAGGATGCATTTTTCAAGTATTTGGTGGGTGTTTTCAGGGTGTGTTGGGAGCAGTTGTCTTATTTCTTCGTGTCCGGACAGCCTTAAAATGTTAGGTTCATAAATTTGAAAATGTCAAATAAAAACGTACAATTTTGAAAGCAGCCTGAGCACAACAAAAAGTTTTGTTTTAGATTTCAGCCATAAAGAGTCCGTTCTCCCCCCCACTTCCCGTGATTTACGTTTGAGCTGAGGAGGAATCGATCGCAGACCGCGGTCGCCTGTGAGGCGGGGCACGGAGCGGGGCGCGGCGAAACGCGGGAGAGCCGTCCTCAACCTGGCCGCGTGCCAACTGAGCACATCCAGCCGCTCGATATAATCCTCCGTCTTTTCTAACGACCGTGCTAACAGTTACGTATTCGCGTCAGATAACCAATTATGTTCTGTTGATTAGTTATCTTGTTAGCCAAGCCGTTTAGCCGTTCCACTATTGATTAAGCAGGCTGGGAGTTTCTAGGAGAAGCTCAAGTTAAGTTGACACTTTAAACCCTTGCACGTCTCCGTTTGATTGTTGTCAGTATCTAATACTATCATCGCGACTTAATCTTCTGCACGTTGTCATTCAGCCCACCCTTACTGCAACTGTAAATAGCATTTTGGGACAATCACATTCCCTGCTTAAAAAAACTGCTCAAGTTAGGTTTTAAAACAGCTGGTAGCTGGTTGACCAGTTCAGACCAGCTCCATACTCATGTTGGTTTGACCAGCTCATGCTATGTTTTGAAACAGCTGATAATTTAAAGCTGGTCAAAGATGGATTTTACACCATTACATTACATTACATTATTGGCATTTGGCAGACACTCTTATCTAGAGCAACGTACAGTTGATTAGACTAAGCAGGAGACAATCCTCCCCTGGAGCAATGCAGGGTTAAGGGCCTTGCTCAAGGGCCCAACGGCTGTGCGGATCTTATTGTGGCTACACCGGGGATTCGAACCACCGACCTTGCATGTCCCAGTCGTTTACCTTAACCACTACACTACAGGCCACCCTGTTACACCAGGGTAACACACTTGTTTGGGAATAACCTAAATTGATCTCTATTGCTGTAACTCCCAGCTTTGGAAATTCAGTTGTAAGACATCGAGAGCAGTCTGCAGGGAGACCTACTGTCAAGCCAAATACCCGTTCCCCTGCTCTGATCCCTTCTCTAGCTACCTGTCTGTAAAAAGCAAATGAAATGAAAGGACGGCAGACTATCTGCTTTAAGAAAGTGACAGTAAAGTTCATGGGGTGCCCTTAGCTCAGGAGGGTCAAGAATAACCCAGCAAATGCACTCAGCGAGCACTTTATTAGGAACATTTTTACTTTATTACACCTACTTATACATGCGATTATCTAATCAGCCAATTGTGTGGCAGCAGTGCAATGCATACAATCATGTAGATACGGGTCAGGAGCTTCAGTTAATGTTCACATCAACCATCAGAATGGGGAAAAAATGTGAGCTTTGACTGTGGAATGATTATTGACGGCAGGGTGATTTGAGTATCTCAGAAACTGCTGATCTCCTGGGATTTTCACACACAGTCTCTAGTGTCTTGAGTTTGCAACGAATGGGGCAAAAACCAAGAATTACAACAGTGGTATGCAGAAGAGCATCTCTGAACACACAACGCATCATAACTCTAAGTGGACAGGCTACAGCAGTAGAAGACGAAACAAATAAGTCTAATAAATACCTAATGAAGTGCTCGATGAGTGTATCATTTTTGGGGGATGCAGAGATTTTATACCCTGTGTGTCTGGGTTGAGTCTGCAGTGGATCTATGACACCCCAGTACAGCAAATGGCGCTGTGTTTTAATGATATTGTACAATCAACAGTAGGGACCAGTAAGAGGGCGGCCTGTAGCCTAGAGGTTAAGGTACATGACTGAAACCCTGGTTTGTTGTTCACGCCCCGGTGTAGCCACAATAAGATCCGCACAGCCGTTGGGCCCTTGAGCAAGGCCCTTAACCCTGCATTGCTCCAGGAGAGGACTGTCTCCTGCTTAGTCTAATCAACTGTACATCGCTCTGGATAAGAGCGTCTGCCAAATGCCATGAATGTAAAGGTAACAGAGGAGTGTCCATTGAACTGTTTTACTCAGAGAAACCGCTGTAAAGTCGACAAAGGAAAGCCTCTCACCACTTCTCTGAACCAGTCACCGGGGACACTGCATGAATGTTTTTACAGACGACGGGAGGTGAATAACACGTCGAGACTACTCTTTGCACATTGGAACGCGCTTCGTTTTCCCCACATTTGCACCCTTTAATTTGTGTGAACCAGGTGAACTTCACCTCTCCACGATGCATGCCTTGCTGCGTCATTCGGAGTGTATTCCCCACGGCCAAGTCTAATCAGCCTCGCCGGAGAGAAAAGGTTGCTGTTCATCACCACAGGTGGGTGCTACACAACCGTTGAGGACAGTTCTAGTGCCTCTTACCCCTTTCTTGCCTGACAAGAAAGTACTTCGATCCGTCCGTCCATTTTCTCAAAAGGCGTATAACCTATCCCAGCATGCAGTGGGTGAGAGACAGGCCAATCCATGGCCCGGCTCCAACACCATTCGCTCACACCTATGGGCAATGTAAATGGTAAATGGCTGACATTTATATTGCGCCTTTATCGAAGGCACTGTACAATTGATGCTTCTCATTCATCCATTCATACACACACACTCACACAACAACGGCGATTGGCTGCCATGCGTGGCACCGACCAGCATTCGGGGGTCAGGTGTCTTGCTCAGGGACACTTCGACACACCCCGGGCGGGGGAACGAACCGGCAACCCTTCGTGTATTTTGACTGTGGGAAGACACGTACACGTACACGGCCGGGACCCACGCGGACACAGGGACACAGGGACCCACGCGGACACAGGGACACAGGGACCCACACGGACACAGGGACACAGGGACCCACGCAGACACAGGCATAACAAACAAAAGTTCCCTTGGTCATCAAACGCTGTGAGGAGACCCAGGAAACTCTTTAAATTCTTAAAATCCGTGATTATATATGCAGTTTCGATCTGCATTTGCAGAAAGCTAGCAGCAGCAGAGGAAGCCCAACCCTGACGGGCATATCCCACAAAATCTGAAATAAGCATTAGGCACATAGATGGCCACATTCTGTTTTATCCCGGTTATCAAAAGTTATGAGCAACATGAACTAGTTTTTTTTAATCATTTACTTTAATCATCGCTGCCACGGAGCGCGGCTCCACTTTACTTTATTCCACATATCAAAAGTTAACACCAATTCAATTTTTAAGCATTTGCACTCGTGCTGTGAATGAAAGGAGCTGAGCAGTGCGCTACGCAGGTGAACGCTGTGCGTGAACTCGCACGGAGCCGCTCCCCGGCTGGGGTCCATCGTGGCCTGGCTCTGCACGTTCACGCCCGTTTTCCGTTCTGGTTCCTCAGCGGTGGAATGACTTGCCTACGCACTGTCAGGACAGCAGAATCCCTCCCCCTATTTCGACGCAGACTAAAAAACACACCTTTTCAGACTATACCTTAGTCCTCCCTAGTGATTTCCCCGGCCCCCCTTTCTGATATCCCTATCCCTCTTGTCTAACCCCCCACAAAAAAATAAAAAAATAATTGCACTTATAATGACTATACTGTATGTTTAGAACAGCACTTCCTATGTATTTTCCTAGTTATGGATGTGATGCTTTAACTTGTGGAAGAACCTATGCACTTGTAAATCGCTTTGGATTAAAAGGGTCTGCCAAATGACTAAAATGTAAATGTAAAATGTCTGCGGCACAGCGCCCGTGTCGTACGGTGCTGTGTCAGCATACGCCCTGGAGAGGTAGGCTGCCCGCCTCCGTGGTACACAGTTTCACTGAGCTCCGTGGTACACAGTTTCACTGAGCCTCTGTGGGACACAGTTTCACTGAGCCTCTGTGGGACACAGTTTCACTGAGCCTCTGTGGGACACAGTTTCACTGAGCCTCTGTGGGACACAGTTTCACTGAGCCTCTGTGGGACACAGTTTCACTGAGCCTCTGTGGTACACAGTTTACACAGTTTCACTGAGCTCCGTGGGACACAGTTTCACTGAGCCTCTGTGGTACACAGTTTACACAGTTTCACTGAGCTCTGTGGGACACAGTTTACACAGTTTCACTGAGCTCCGTGGGACACAGTTTCACCGATCGCCCTTTCGATATGAATGACGAACACGCAGGAAGTCACGGAGGGAAGCCGGCGTGGACGCACACGCCGTTCTGCCTTGGTGTTTGGAATGCAAACGACGGAACACGAGCTCATTATGAGGTAATTAAACTGATTTAGGTTTGGGGGGGGCCTTGCCTTCCACTGAGTTGTTTGCGTAATGTTACCTCATATCATGTGTGTGTGTGTGTGTTTGGGAGTGTGTGTGTGTCTGTGTGTGTCTCTATGTTTTTGTGTTTGTGTGTGCGTATGTGTGTGTGTCTGTGTGTTTGTGTCTGTGTGTGTGTGTGTTGGTGTGTTTGTGTCTGTGTGTGTGTGTGTTGGTATGTTTGTGTCTGTGTGTGTGTGTGTGTGTGTGTGTGTGTGTGTGTGTGTGAGAGAGAGAGCTCTCAGTTCTCTCTCAGTGTCTGCTGCGTGGGTGAGGGGGCTGATGTTCTGTACTGCAGATTGATGCCAATTTGCCAATGCCAGCATCTGGTATAATGTCGTCCGGTTGGAAACAGGCTGAGAACCGAGAAACTGGGCTTTGCATGAATGAGAGAATGAGAGAGAGAGAGAGAGAGAGAGAGACAGAGACAGCAAGAGAGGGAGAGGGAGAGAGAGAGACAGAGACAGCGAGAGAGGGAGAGAGAGAGAGACAGGGACAGCGAGAGAGGGAGAGAGAGAGAGAGTGACACAGAGACAGCGAGAGAGGGAGAGAGAGAGAGAGAGAGAGACAGAGACAGCGAGAGAGGGAGAGAGAGAGAGAGAGAGAGAGAGAGACAGAGACAGCAAGAGAGGGAGAGAGAGAGAGACAGAGAGAGGGAGAGAGAGAGAGAGAGACAGGGACAGCGAGAGAGGGAGAGAGAGAGAGACAGAGACAGCGAGAGAGGGAGAGAGAGAGAGAGAGACAGAGACAGCGAGAGAGGGAGAGAGAGAGAGAGAGAGACAGAGACAGCAAGAGAGGGAGAGAGAGAGAGACAGAGACAGCGAGAGAGGGAGAGAGAGAGCCTCCACCTCATCCTTATTCTCAGGGCAGACAAGAAGGGAGGGAACGTTGATACAATTATAGATTTTCCTCTGTGGCAGGGTTATAATAATAATAATTAGAATAATAATAATAATAGTAATGCATCAATCAGATGTGCTTTCTAAAGTGTACACCGACAGGTCAACCTGCACTTTCAACAGTGGAGCAGTCAACCACAATGTTTGAAGTAAATTGTGAATGTTGAAAGATGTGCCCCAAATACCAAAACCATTTATTAAGTAGGTTAGGTTAGGGTCTAAGATGTACAATATGAGCAATTACTGTACAATACAAATTCCACCATGCTGTCAGGCTTTCAAACCTGAGCTTACAAGGTTACAAAGTTGTTGTTTTTTTTTTTTTGCGGCTCGAAACATCTCCAAGACAGGTCCAAGTCTGGTATTATCTCTTTGTGAATTGCTCTGCCGAGTATGTTCACATCACTTCAAAATCGAAACCATAGAAATCTGAGGGAATACACGATGTGAGATGTTTCTAGAAGGAATACAAAATGAATCCAGCGCTTAAAAAATACAATACAACCAAGGTGCCCTCACCATCAGTGACAAATTAATAGGTACAGATTAAAAGAAAACCCACAATTGAAGTCACAACTTTCTCTTCGTGAAGTTTTCTCGCCTTCGTCTCCCGATGCGGTCTCTGTCTCACTTTCAGTCGCCTGTACGGTTCCTCGTGTCTCCTCATCCGCTCCTCGTTTCATTACGGCATCGTTAGCCCCAGCGCTTTCAGCTGCGAGTTCAAATTGATTGCACGGGCCGATATTATCACAATTCATTTTACCCTTTGTTCTTGTTACGATCCTCCCTTTGGCAACGTAAAGTAGGCACAAACAAAAGTAATGGTCGTAAGAAATTATAAATAAAAGAAAGGTAAGATGAACAAACAAAATGGGCCACGTAGAGACCACAGAGTGAGTATAGGTACAGACCACAGAGTGAGTATAGGTACAGACCACAGAGTCAGCCTGGGAACAGACCACAGAGTCAGCCTGGGAACAGACCACAGAGTGAGTATAGGTACAGACCCCAGAGTGAGTATAGGTACAGACCACAGAGTGAGTATAGGTACAGACCACAGAGTGAGTATAGGTACAGACCACAGAGTGAGTATAGGAACAGACCACAGAGTGAGTATAGGTACAGACCACAGAGTGAGTATAGGTACAGACCACAGAGTGAGTATAGGTACAGACCACAGAGTGAGTATAGGTACAGACCACAGTAAGTATAGGTACAGACCACAGAGTGAGTATAGGTACAGACCACAGAGTGAGTATAGGTACAGACCACAGTAAGTATAGGAACAGACCACAGAGTGAGTATAGGTACAGACCACAGAGTGAGTATAGGTACAGACCACAGAGTGAGTATAGGTACAGACCACAGAATCAGCCTGGGAACAGACCACAGAGTGAGTATAGGTACAGACCACAGAGTGAGTATAGGTACAGACCACAGAGTGAGTATAGGAAAAGACCACAGAGTAAGTATAGGTACAGACCACAGTGAGTATAGGTACAGACCACAGAGTGAGTATAGGTACAGACCACAGAATCAGCCTGGGAACAGACCACAGAGTGAGTATAGGTACAGACCACAGTGAGTATAGGAACAAAGGAACATATCTTTATGTATTTTTTATCATGAACCACGTTTGCTTCATGCTGCCCCACAGTGGGGTCGTTGGGTCATATTGGGCAGGGACTCTTTGGGGGTGACGTTGCCCTATAAATAATTAAACCCCGAAGGATGAAACAGAATCGGACGGGCCCTGCGCCCCTGCTGGACCCGCAGACACGCGTGGGTTCAGGGGGAGGGGTCACGAGGAGCAGAGGGGGGCTGCCCTTCGTCTGTTAGACGTTTCCGCTCTCTGCCCAGGCCTGGCTTGGGCCACAGGCCAGGCTGAGCTTGAGTGACAGCCAGCACCCCGTCCCCAACAGGCCTGTGTCAAAAGGCATGATTTTATTCACTGATAAAAACCAGAAGCCAAAGCAAAATGTTGTCGTTGTTTTTTTTACCGTTCCTCAGCCCTTGTCACCGGTCAGATATCTATCCTGCCAGTCTCTGTGGGCTCATGTTTCCATCGCGTTGCCCACATTTAAGATTTCGTTTCTCACACGTCTCGAAAGGGCAACGAAAAGCCCAAAGGCGAATCGCACTCTTCAGCTTTTGAGTTTTCCTGCCACGCTGCATTGGCGCCTCTAACCCGCCCTCCTGGCACCTGGCATGATTGTTTTGTGGATAACTGCCCACATTCTGTAACTGACGAATGATTAACTGCCAACACCTTTCAAAATTCAAAAATAAGCAAAGGCTGTAAATTAACAAAAAAATAACATGTGAGGGTAAATATTGCCAATTCTTTACTTGAAGTACCTTCAGAGTGTTTCACAAACAAATGTCTGTCGCTTCAGCAGAGTAAAACACCTATCAAAAGGTGTTTTCACTCCAGAACGTTCTCAGAAAGCGACAGAAGTCTTAATGAAAAAAAACAACAACTTTGTTTTCAGAGAGCTTTTAGTCTTTCATTTGACATTTCAGTCAATTCCTATTGGGCCTGTGTGTAAATATTTGTGTCAGACTCCGACTCCCAGGGATTTGCTGCCCAGGTCGAGGTACCGTTGTCAAGGTTCCGGATGCAGTATTTTCCGGATGGTTCTGGATGCAGATGTAGCAGGATGAATATCAGGCTACGAATGTTTCTTTCTAGAAGCATACAGGAGGGAATATTTATGTCACTCCCATATTTAGTTTGCTGTGGAATTGTGTATATATATATAGACTTTATTATAAATATGTTTATTTTTTTGTGTGTGTTACTATAAAAGAACACATTTGAGATTTCCAAATATTCATTTTCCAAAAGATTTTACAGAGACATTTTTGTATTAGTAACATACTACTGTAAGCAATTGACTACTTTTTACATAAAAACTTGATCAAGGCTGTCTGAGATCAGAAGCAAGGAGCCAACCAAAGTCTGCAGAAGAACTGCGGCAAGTTCTCCAACTATTCTGCCCAATTACTAAAATGTAATGTAAAATGTATAGTATATTTATTTAGGACCTTTCATTGAATTATTTTTGAAAGAATCTTATCTGTCCAGAATGTTATACAGGTGCCTAAGACCTTTGCACAGTACTTTATATTTTTTTAATATCCTGACTTTGTTTTTCACCTTCAACAAGCTCACATTACTCTTGAACGTATATTAATAGTTGAGTGCGTCTCAGATTTCCAGGAGAGGAGGTTGAAAGGGCTAGCAAGCTGTGCATTCTGCCCTGTAAATTAGTTCCTTTTGAGGAAGGTTTGTAAGAGCACTTCACCCTGTGATAACGAGCGTAATTCAAAGTGATGCAGCACATTTGAACTTTTTCTAAGCCAGGGCCGTATTGTATTTCATGTGGTATACTTTCATATCATCTGATGTTCTCATCAGTCTATGGACACCAACCAGTTGGCTTGTTGGCTTGCTTGTTGTTAACAGTTTTCATTTTCAACTGTTAACTGCATCCAGGGGGTGTGGATTCTTTGATCTTTGATTTGCATTTCATTTACCTGCATTCAACTGAATGGCCATTCAAAATGTTAATTAGTATTAAATAGCGGTTTACAGTCACCGAGCACTCTATTTAGACTTCTACTGCTGTAGCCTATCCACTTAAGAGTTATGACGCATTGTGTGTTCAGAGAGTCTCTCCTGCATACCACTGTTGTAATGTGTGGTTATTTGCGTTACTGTCACCTTCCTGTCAGCTGTGACCAGTCTGGCCATTCTCCTCTGACCTCTCTCATTAACAAGGAGTGTCTGCTGCTGCTCACTGGAGTTTTGTTTTTGTTTTTTTGCACCATTCTTTGCAAACTCAAATAAAGCGCTGGGTGAGAGGACGTGGCTCTGGTTTACAGTTAGACCGGCTTTCCTCCCGAAACTCCTCGTTATTCAGAAAACAAACATAACTCCGATGGGCAGATTCCCTCAGCTCAGCCTGTTCGTCGGCGGCGAAGAAGAATCGGTCAATATGGAGAATGCAGCAGCATTCAAGTCGTTAAAAAAGAAACATCAAACAAGGCGACACTTCCAAGAGCTCCTCACTCGGTAGGTGACTTCATTACTTCTCCCACCACTCAGCTCCCGCTTTTAGAAGAGGAAGAGGAAGAGGCACAACTAGTTTCTGAGGGTACGGAGGCCCCTGAAGTTCGGTATACAAACATGTAGAGAGGCGGGAGACAGCGACGCACTAACTCCTCGGTCCCTTTCTCCCCCCCGAGTCTGGGTGTGAGAATCATGCGCCTTTTGTCTCCGCCGATGGACCCAGCAGGGGGAACGGACAGGCTGGGTACAGCTTTGTGTTGTTCTGTAAAAAAGGGCGCGCTTTGATGGAACGGGGAGACGGCGCTTTGATGGAACGAGGAGACGGCGTGGGGGCGGGGGCGGGGAGCGGGGAGCGTGGCCAGGGGCTGGGGGGGGGTGCCAGCGCTCTCTTCCCCACCACTTTCCCGTTGATGTCTTTCTTCTAATCTTCAGTTTAGTGGCGGACGGAGAGCACTCCTTGATTGACTGCTCGCGCGCTCCCGCTTCCACGGGGAGGAAGGAGAGACTTCAAAGATGCCGGGGGGGCGCCGGCGTTGTGCGACAGGCGGATGAAAGGAGCCCCGCTCGAGACCGCGGCGCGCAAGCGCGGAGACAACCTTGGGCCGCGTCTGAATCAGCTTCCTAACTGCTGCGTCCTCAGAGTACGCACTGTCTGCCGATCGCACTGCATACTGTCTAGTGCGTATGTTTTAGTATGCCACGGGCATTATGCAAAAAAAAATATCCTCCATACTATTTTTCAACATTCAAGTGGGCAGCAGTTCTGCGGGCACTATGGGTTGTTAATGAGAGAGGGCCAGACTGGTCAAAGCTGACAGGAAGGCGACAGTAACGCAAATAACCACACATTACCACAGTGGTATGGAGAAGAGCATACCTCTGAACATTCAACGCGTCAAACCTCTAAGTGGATAGGCTACAGCAGCAGAAGACTTAATAGTATTTAGAGAAAATTTCCCCCAATTAACTTTCTCATCTACTGTACTTATCAAGCATACTCAACAGGAGGCAAGAGTGCTGATTCGGGCACGACCCTGGGTCTGGCCCTTGTCCTGTATGTGTGTGTGTGTGTGTGTGTTTGTTTGTTTGTGTGTGTGTGTGTGTTTGTTCTTCAGTAATAAATCAAAGGCAAAGTGGACTCAGGTTCTTCTCAATAGAAGCAGCCGTGCTGCTATTTTCTCTGCGATCATTTCAGAAGATTTTAATTTATTTTGACTCCAAGCACACTTTTCTTACCACCTTATCACCCACAATGCAAAGCACATGCCCTGAACATGTCATACTTAGAGATTCACATTTACAGTGTGGTTTTTTTTTTTTCTGGAGAAAATTCATCTTAAGGTTAACCTCGCCTATTGCCCTAGTCCACTGAAGCCCCATTCAGAGAATAGATGGAAATACAAATATACAATTAACAAGATTAAGGCATCATCATCATCATCATTATCATCATCAGAGAGGAAAAAAGGTGAAATTACAAAAGTTTGATGGAAGAGAAGAAAAAGAGAGGTTACACTAAAGAAAGCGTCTTGTCACGCCATCACGGAGTGTGAGGATTGGGGGCAAATGCGAGAGACTCATAAAGAAATGAAAAGTGGAAATGGCAGCCGGGCAAAACGGTGCACACATATATATATATATATACGCGAGTCCTTTCAGGAGAGCGACTGCCTGCCTGTTCACCGCTCGACTCAAAGTGCAGATAATTATGAGCGGAGCAGGAATGGGGTCAGACCCTTTGGGATCCGTAGAGAAAGAAATACGGAGAGCTTTGCGAGGCTTCCTTCCGCACTCCCACCTGCTGGCTCTGCTCTCTCACCTAATTACATCAGGGTTGCAGTAGCATCGTGTACGCATGATTCTTATGGTGCTTGTTTGAATAGGCGATTCCGGGCTGGCGTACGTTACTAACTTTCACTGTGTTGCTTTAAAGTTGTTGCACATACCACTGGCTGGTCTGAGAGTGTTCAGACTCGCGCGTCCGGTGGGAGCGCTTATGTTCCACTCCGGTGAAAATTGTGATTCATTGTTGGACGCTCTGAATGTACGGATGTAAGTGTCTTCAGAACGAGTGGAATGCACCGAAACCCCTTTCAGGTGTGAACAAACAAGGGAGTTATTTTATTTGTATTTAGTTGATGTTTATTTGAGTAGGGACGATGCCAAGAGACATACCGCCAGTTTACAACCGGGATCGTGTAGCTGATGTTCTGCATGCAGAGTTGCACGGGGGTTGTGGAGTGAATGCGGGTTTATTAATACCGACAATTAATCACGAACACAATAAAGTAACCCGACCGATAGCACAGCCTTTCCGCAGTCACGCGCGCGCCCCGTGAGAACTCGAAGGCACACAAAAGCATTTATCAGTTTGCTTCACATGTTTAGTCCCACGGTTTTGGAGGAGCCCTCAGCCGAACACAAAGACGGCGGCGCGAGGCACGACGCGGCACGATCTCTCCCTCCTTCACTATCTGAAGATCTCAATAGCATGTTACGGCAAACATGTCAGAATAATCTATACAGAGCGACACAAAGACAAAAAAATCTGCCGACATCAAACGTCCCTGAAGCGGACAATGAGGCGCAGATGCTAAGCAGATACGCGGCGGCGTTTCTGAGGAAAAAAAACTCCTGGGTATTGTTCGCTTTTAAAAAGAAGAGAAGAAGAGAATGACATTGACATTGGCCTGAACTGTGGAGCCAGAATGTAATTTTGTGTCCAGATTGAATCCCGTCCCCAGCATCGAGGCCTTATCCCATCCGACAGCGTTTAGGCTGAGATTTAATGCGCTCCCACCTTTGGCCGTCGGCTCGAAATATGTATTTCATTAAAGGACTCAACTTGACATGAGCTTGACACGCACTCTCGAGCCGTGAATCGATACCACGGGCTTGAGATTACGTTAAGACAGAATGATATAGCATTGGGTCATTTCTTTGTGTATATAAACATCTTACTTTCTCTTACACAAAAACATGGGTAACACTTCACAATGAGGTTACACTACATGACAAGTAAATAAAAAAAGAACTAATAAAAAGTAAATTTCATGCTTAATTAATGTATTTGTCCATCATTAATTCATATTAACAACTACATTAGTTAACGCCAATTCATGAACAGTATAGTACTGTAAAGTGTGACCACAACATAAAATGATAATAGTAACAGGAAGAGGAAAAATAAAAATGCCCTTACAGTAAGTTACTGTAAGAGTGTCCCCAGCAGGACGCCACTGCTCTTGGCACCTAGACCGTTGAAGTAAAGCACTGAGACTGAACGAGGTGCAGATAGGGGGAGGCTTATGGAGATAAAACAATGTCAGAGTGGCCTTTTTACGTCTACATTTACATTTATATAGCCCCGTCGCCGTGACACGGGCCGGGGGGTTCCCGTGGCGTTAGATAGCGCCGGGCAGCGTTAGCGACTGCTGTAGCCCGCTTCATCATCCTCTCACATCGCTCCTGCGGGGGCTGTGGCCAGGTGTGTGTGTGTGTATATACTGTACTTTAATATGTGTGTGTGTGTGTGTGTGTGTGTGTGTGTGTATATATATGCACTTTAATGTGTGTGTGTGTGTGTGTATATATATGCACTTTAATATGTGTGTGTGTGTGTGTGTGTGTGTGTGTGTATATATATGCACTTTAATGTGTGTGTGTGTGTGTGTGTGTGTGTATATATATATATATGCACTTTAATGTGTGTGTGTGCAAGTATGTGTATACTGCACGTTAATGTGTGTGTGCGTGTGTATACTGCACTTTAATCTGTGTGTGTGTGTGCGAGTATGTGTATATTGCACGTTAATGTGTGTGTGTCTGTGTGTGTGTGTGTGTGTGAGAGAGAGAGAGAGAGAGAGAGAGAGAGAGAGAGAGAGAGAGAGAGAGAGAGAGAGAGAGCACCCGCATTGTGAATTACGCACACATGTTCAGATTGTGAGAGGGAGCTGAAGAGAAGGTCCAAGGCTTTAACGATCGTGAAAACAACAGGGGTTACAGACAAACACAGTCACAATCACCATGTATCCACGGTTACAGGCAGGGGGGGAAAAGGCAATGTTCATATTTTTTTCACTGTTGTTGCCTGGGTATTCACTCGTCTCCCGGTTCGTTAGCTTTCAATCTGACACTCTCAAAGCCAGCGCCACATTTCTCCTGACTTTCACTCATCAGTGCCGAATCGCAATGGTGCCATAGATTAGAGAGAACACGGATTGCTATACCATTCCATTCAGGGTCATGCGATCTTTGAGCCCTGCTGCTCTTTATTCAAAACACTAATCAAAATTGTTAAGGTGTCAGTTTTTCCGACAAAGAGAAATACCGACAGTAGACAGATTCTGTTACGGAATGTGCAGACAAACTCTGCAGCAAATTTAAGCGAGGTAATTGCTTTCCGCACAATAAAGAAATTACCTCGTGTCCAGTAGTCTACTTCAGACTTCCAACACTGCAAGCAATGACGAGACGCAGCCGACGCCTGTGGCATTAATGATCCCCGCGGAGCTCGCGATCGTACACGCGGCGTGTCCGTCCGCGCAGCAATCAAAGGACACCCGTGATGAAAATCAGATTTGGTCAAAAACAATAATTTATCTTATTACAGACTCACAGGAAAATAACTGGCTCGCTTTTAACCGACATGTCCATCAGATCCCTGAAAGAAAGCCTCTGGTGGAATATACACGGCAAACCCCAAAAAAATAAGCCCAATCGCAGCAAGTATTTTTGTCTTATATTAACACTTAAAATTATATTTCTTTGACTTTCACAAGACAAAAAATATTGCCAATGAGGTAAGGTCAGCAAAGCAAAGAGTGACTTACTACTTACTTCATATTTTTTACTTGAGAGAAAAAATAAGATCTTAACTTTTATGACAAGAATAAAACACGTATTATTTGCAGTGCATGACTGCCTGTGCAGAGTGCATCCTTGCAAAAATGAAGTACTGTATATAACAATATATATATATTTAAATAAAACATCAAGATATGGCGATAGTCCAGAACATATAAAATAATACACTGTGGAAATGTGTTTGGGGCCAACATTTGAATGTACAGAATGTGCCATTTTAGGTCGGGATCAAACCTTCGTTTCTTCCCGGTATAAAACGGAAAGAGGCATCCAGCTGCGCCGCGCACCATGTCTGGCAAAATCCTGTGAAAAATACATAAAAGGGAATCTAGCTACGCGCCGTGTGTGAACACGGTGTTGCAACACACGGTCGTTAGGGCTGACTTCCCTTTTATCAACGCACCTTTTCCTGCTTTCACAAACTCCCGCGTGTGTTTGCGTCTGTCTTTGCGTCCAACCTGACGGTCCTGACTCTGGGTTGTTAGGCCCTACTCGAACGTACCAGCAGGAGTGAAAACATACAGCTGCAACAGAGTGTGCGCAGGGATGGTACTGTACCGGGGTGTGATACCCAGCGACGGCCGGAGGGAATACAAGACACCGTGTATTTCGTGAATGACATGACACTGAGATACTTAATTGTGACGCAGGAAGTTATGAAGCAGGAAGTTAATCAAGCAGAGAAACACGGCCTGTGCCTGAACATAAACACATGCTGTGAATACAAATGTGTGTGATATGAGTCGAAATCTAATCTAAACGATAATCAAATTAATAAGATTATTCTGGTGAGCAGGTTTACGCAATGCGTCCGTCCTGCACATGAACATGACTGCCGTATAAGCATTGACAGTCCCAGCGTCCAGCTTTTTAAAACGTTTATTTATTTTTCCAATTTTGTCAAATTTAACTCCGCGTGCCGTCACTGTGCCTAATCACGAGATGGCAGCTAAAAGAGTATTTTTAAATTAATACACAAACAGCGTAATGAGAGTCTCTGCAGTGGTGTAATTAAGCATTAAAAAAGCCCAGCGTGTCGGCCGCCCGGCTTGTTCCGCTGTCAACGCGGCCATTTTGTTTCGTGAATACCTGCCAATCACAGTCCTTGTGACAGTTAAACGTATTAAAAGTACATTAGTTGCGCGTCCGTTGGAGTGTAACAGCTGTGTTGTCGTGAGCATTTTTTGGAAGCCTCTGGAACTCTTAGAAACCTTCCAAATATAAAGCCCTCAGTGTGACATCAACCATGTAAAGCAGTGGTGCTCACTCCTGGTCCTGGAGAGCCACAGGGTGTGCTGGGGTCCTCACTCCTGGTCCTGGAGAGCCGCAGGGTGTGCTGTGGTCCTCACTCCTGGTCCTGGAGAGCCGCAGGGTGTGCTGTGGTCCTCACTCCTGGTCCTGGAGAGCCACAGTGTGCTGGGGTCCTCACTCCTGGTCCTGGAGAGCCACAGGGTGTGCTGTGGTCCTCACTCCTGGTCCTGGAGAGCCACAGGGTGTGCTGTGGTCCTCACTCCTGGTCCTGGAGGGCCACAGGGTGTGCTGGGGTCCTCACTCCTGGTCCTGGAGAGCCGCAGGGTGTGCTGGGGTCCTCTCTCCTGCTCCTGGAGGGCCACAGGGTGTGCTGGGGTCCTCACTCCTGGTCCTGGAGAGCCGCAGGGTGTGCTGTGGTCCTCACTCCTGGTCCTGGAGAGCCGCAGGGTGTGCTGTGGTCCTCACTCCTGGTCCTGGAGGGCCACAGGGTGTGCTGGGGTCCTCACTCCTGGTCCTGGAGAGCCGCAGGGTGTGCTGGGGTCCTCACTCCTGGTCCTGGAGAGCCACAGGGTGTGCTGGGGTCCTCACTCCTGGTCCTGGAGAGCCGCAGGGTGTGCTGTGGTCCTCACTCCTGGTCCTGGAGAGCCACAGGGTGTGCTGGGGTCCTCACTAATGGTCCTGGAGAGCCGCAGGGTGTGCTGGGGTCCGCACTCCTGGTCCTGGAGAGCCACAGGGTGTGCTGGGGTCCTCACTCCTGGTCCTGGAGAGCCGCAGGGTGTGCTGGGGTCCTCACTCCTGGTCCTGGAGAGCCACAGGGTGTGCTGTGGTCCTCACTCCTGGTCCTGGAGAGCCGCAGGGTGTGCTGTGGTCCTCACTCCTGGTCCTGGAGAGCCACAGGGTGTGCTGGGGTCCTCACTCCTGGTCCTGGAGAGCCACAGGGTGTGCTGGGGTCCTCACTCCTGGTCCTGGAGAGCCGCAGGGTGTGCTGGGGTCCTCACTCCTGGTCCTGGAGAGCCACAGGGTGTGCTGTGGTCCTCACTCCTGGTCCTGGAGAGCCACAGTGTGCTGGGGTCCTCACTCCTGGTCCTGGAGAGCCGCAGGGTGTGCTGTGGTCCTCACTCCTGGTCCTGGAGAGCCGCAGGGTGTGCTGTGGTCCTCACTCCTGGTCCTGGAGAGCCACAGGGTGTGCTGGGGTCCTCACTCCTGGTCCTGGAGAGCCGCAGGGTGTGCTGGGGTCCTCACTCCTGGTCCTGGAGAGCCGCAGGGTGTGCTGTGGTCCTCACTCCTGGTCCTGGAGAGCCACAGGGTGTGCTGTGGTCCTCACTCCTGGTCCTGGAGAGCCACAGTGTGCTGGGGTCCTCACTCCTGGTCCTGGAGAGCCACAGGGTGTGCTGGGGTCCTCACTCCTGGTCCTGGAGAGCCGCAGGGTGTGCTGTGGTCCTCACTCCTGGTCCTGGAGAGCCACAGTGTGCTGGGGTCCTCACTCCTGGTCCTGGAGAGCCGCAGGGTGTGCTGTGGTCCTCACTCCTGGTCCTGGAGAGCCACAGTGTGCTGGGGTCCTCACTCCTGGTCCTGGAGAGCCGCAGGGTGTGCTGGGGTCCTCACTCCTGGTCCTGGAGAGCCGCAGGGTGTGCTGGGGTCCTCACTCCTGGTCCTGGAGAGCCACAGGGTGTGCTGGGGTCCTCACTCCTGGTCCTGGAGAGCCACAGTGTGCTGGGGTCCTCACTCCTGGTCCTGGAGAGCCACAGGGTGTGCTGTGGTCCTCACTCCTGGTCCTGGAGAGCCGCAGGGTGTGCTGTGGTCCTCACTCCTGGTCCTGGAGAGCCACAGGGTGTGCTGGGGTCCTCACTCCTGGTCCTGGAGAGCCACAGGGTGTGCTGGGGTCCTCACTCCTGGTCCTGGAGAGCCGCAGGGTGTGCTGGGGTCCTCATTCCTGGTCCTGGAGAGCCACAGGGTGTGCTGGGGTCCTCACTCCTGGTCCTGGAGAGCCACAGGGTGTGCTGGGGTCCTCACTCCTGGTCCTGGAGAGCCACAGGGTGTGCTGGGGTCCTCACTCCTGGTCCTGGAGAGCCGCAGGGTGTGCTGGGGTCCTCACTCCTGGTCCTGGAGAGCCACAGGGTGTGCTGGGGTCCTCATTCCTGGTCCTGGAGAGCCACAGGGTGTGCTGGGGTCCTCACTCCTGGTCCTGGAGAGCCACAGGGTGTGCTGGGGTCCTCACTCCTGGTCCTGGAGAGCCACAGGGTGTGCTGTGGTCCTCACTCCTGGTCCTGGAGAGCCACAGGGTGTGCTGTGGTCCTCACTCCTGGTCCTGGAGAGCCACAGTGTGCTGGGGTCCTCACTCCTGGTCCTGGAGAGCCGCAGGGTGTGCTGTGGTCCTCACTCCTGGTCCTGGAGAGCCGCAGGGTGTGCTGTGGTCCTCACTCCTGGTCCTGGAGAGCCGCAGGGTGTGCTGTGGTCCTCACTCCTGGTCCTGGAGAGCCGCAGGGTGTGCTGTGGTCCTCACTCCTGGTCCTGGAGAGCCACAGGGTGCTGATATTATAGCTGCTGATATTAAGGTGAAAACAAAAACCAGCACACCCTGCAGTTCTCCCGGACCAGGAGAGAGTACCCCAGCACACCCTGCAGTTCTCCAGCACCAGGAGTGAGGACCCCAGCAAACTCTGCAGTTCTCCAGGACCAGTAGTGAGGGCCCCAGCACACCCTGCAGTTCTCCAGGACCAGGAGAGAGGACCCCAGCACACCCTGCAGTTCTCCAGGACCAGGAGAGAGTACCCCAGCACACCCTGCAGTTCTCCAGGACCAGGAGTGAGGACCCCAGCACACCCTGCGGCTCTCCAGGACCAGGAGTGAGGACCCCAGCACACCCTGCAGTTCCCCAGGCCGAGGAGAGAGGACCCCAGCACACCCTGCGGCTCTCCTGGACCAGGAGAGAGGACCACTGATGGAAACCTTTACAAAAGTAACGGTTAACAAACATAACAGTAGATCGATTAACACAGTGAATTGAAATCTCAACAGAGTTACTATGCAATTTGAGTGCGATATGAACCATGAACTCTGTATGCAGTCCACAGCTACCTGCACCGGTCTATCCACTGACTCTCAATCCTCACTTGGATCTGGGAGGCTCTGATCTCGCTCTGTCCACACGCTGTCAGGACAGGACGGCAGCCTGCCGGTCCATTAATGTGTTAACACTCTGTCGGCCCGAGAAGAAAAGACGTGTGTGAGCGGAGGTGGTGTAAGAGCAGGGGATAAGACACGGCAGGCCGTCACTGCGTGTCAAACAGAGGTGTGAAAGTCCAGGAACTCAGGAAGCAAAGGCCATGCCACGGGGTTTCTTCCATCCATGAAGAAGCACCAGTGTTCAAGCCTCAGTGTAGCCGCAGTAGGTTGGGCCCTTGACCAAGGCCCCCATAACCCCCATTGCTCCAGGGGTGATTGTCTCCCGCTTAGTCTAATCAACTGTAAGTTGCTGTGGAGAAAGGTGTCGACTAAATAACTGGAATGTAATTTCCCCGCCATACACAAAACAAGAAAAAAAAAACAATGGGCCTCTTTTATCAATATTTTTGCAAATCCGTGTGCAAATGTATGTGCGATCAGAAAGGAAGTTTCGGCAGATTCACTAAAGACACGTAGACACAGCTTTTGTTCGTATCCACGTGTGTATGCTGATAAATACCAAGTAATCGTAAATCAAAGGCATGTGCACAAAATTTGTGATTAGCATAAATTGACGTCCCTAAAACACCATACACGGATTTTAGGCTTTTTAAAGAGATAGTCGAAAAAAGAAAAAAGCTTCTCTGAAGCGGAGATTGAAGTTCTGTAAATGGAAGTACAACAAGCAGAAAACATACACCGATCAGCCACAACACTAAAACCACCTGCTTAAACAATTTTTTTCACGATTAAAAATACTTTAATCTGTATGAACTTGTCTATAAACAGGCCCAGTGTGGTTTCTTTTCTCAGAGAAGTAAAAATACCGGAACGCATTGTACCCAGACAGCTACTTGAAGAAGACCAGCAGCAGGCAAAATTAATTGCCTCTGCTCTCCTTAATGTGTTTATTTTTTTCTGCTCCACACATCAACTGTTTACCCCCACTGGGAATCTTAAAACTGGATGTCATGAATAAATCCCATACTCATTTCTGCACTGTCCGTAGTGCAACAATGTTTATTTATTTATTTTTATTTTTTTCTATTTCTATTTAAGCATTCAGCCGGTCTTTTAAGGCGAATAAATTTCACAAAATTAAAATCTCTGTAAAAAAACAAGAAGGAGATGAGGACCAAGATCTACTAGAGGTCTGCCATCACTGTATCCACTCACTCACAACCCCCCCCACCCACCCCCCACATCCCCCAGAGCCTACCCTGTCAGTGGGCAGATCGGGGGTTAAACTGGGGTTAAAGATGGCTGAGGGGGCAGGTTAATGGAAGGGGAGGAAAGATTTGCCCCCTTCGTTAGTCTTCAGGGTCATGTGGGGGGGGGGGGGGGCTGAGGAGGAAACGCAATTCTCCGGTAATCCAGTAGAGCGGCGTGGTCGTCTGCGCTGATGGATATACCTGTCGCTGCTCCTGCACCGCCACGGGGCTGTCAGCGGCCGGAGCGTGCGTCCGTACGGTCACGACGGGGTCCCGCGGCCGGGGCGCACACAACGCGCGTCTCAAACCCGCATTACGATGGCCCCCGCGGGCGTGGCCCGTCTCTTCTCCGCTGTGCGCAAATCTGATTCCCGACTGGAAGAGCTGAGCTCGCTCCGAGACTCACTGCGCTGTGGGACATGGGGCTTGAGCAGCAGCTACCCCCGGGACCAGTCACTTTCACTCTTCTGACGCCGGTAAAATGACCAAACACGCCTGCAAGATCACTGCGCACTGTTACTAACCCTTTACGAACCATGCGTGTGGTAACTTAACGGCAGAGTCTTCTGTTCGGGGTATTGTTGAACGTAGGCAAAACAATGTCAATGACTGGCAGGTAGTTTGCCGGGGTAATTTGAATGATTTGCCCCCCCGCTGTGAAGCAGCAGGCGCGGGGTCATTACATTACATTATTACATTATTGGCATTTGGCAGACGCTCTTATCCAGAGCGACGTACTGTTGATTAGACTAAGCAGGAGACAATCCTCCCCTGGAGCAATGCAGGGTTAAGGGGCCTTAACGGCTGTGCGGATATTATTGTGGCTACACCGGGATTAGAACCACCGACCTTGCGTGTCCCAGTCCTTTACCTTAACCACTACGCTACAGGCCGCCTGTGTGGGGTCTCTGCAGAAACTCCTCGGGGGACCAGCAGCAGCACAATCGCTCACACACAATCGCTCAAACACAAATGCTCAAACACAATCGCTCAAACACAATCGCTGACCGCTTTTTGAAATGGCGTTTAATTTGAGGGACGCCTCCTGGGGTTCGCGACACGGACTGTAAATCGATACTAATGCGCGTCTGCGTCTCCCTTCCGCCCGCGGAGGGGATGTTAGCGGCTAATTTGTTCCGCACAAGCTCACAATAACCTTGTCGGAGGAGGAAGCTTTTAGGGGATCGATAGGCGGCCGGGGTCAGGCCCGGCGGAGTACGTCTGCCTGCGGGGAGCCGCGACTTCAGACGACCTCGCCCCGCCCCGGCCCTGCCTCGCTCAGCCCGACTCGTACTGAGAGAGCCCAGAGTTTGCTCTGGGCCACTGACTAATGCGATTATAATGAGTCCCCCCACCTCCATCGCTTGGCTGTTTGACATAAATGTCAGGTGTGAGCGGACACATGAAGTCATGAAGAATTATCACAAGTATGACATAGGGGTGGAAAGACACCTGAGTGCGCACAGAGTGGGGAACTCTCAGAGGTAAAAGCTACAAAAAGTGCCGAAAAAGGGACAAATGCTTGTTGCTGGGGCGGTACGCTATAAATAAAATAAAATAGCCAGCAATTAATTTGTACACAATTGTACCCAAATAGAACATTACTGTACCTTCAGGGTACATTTGGGAAATTGTGTCCTTGAAAAACAAAAATGTACCTGCACTGTCACTTTATTTCTGTGTGTGTGTGTGTGTGTGTGTGTGTGTGTATATATGCGTGTGCACGGGTGTGTGTGCATGTGTGTGTGTATGTATGGTACCTGTTCCAGTGCAACATATGGGCAGACACTGAGACAGAGGCTTAAACAAATGTGACAGTTGTCATTTTAGGAAAGGGCTCTCACTATGAGGCATGGAATAATAATAATAACGCTATAATTCTCCATAGTAACAGTGAGCTATTGGGCCACCCAAAAGGACCAATCGATAGATAGGTACAGTAGACCGTAGCATTTACAGTATACAGTGCTTTTCCAGACACCCAAAGTGCTTTACAGTGACACTCCATCTTGGAGCGGAGGAAGCAGAGTACAGTACATTACATTAATGGCATTTGGCAGATGCTCTTATCCAGAGCGACGTACAGTTGATTAGACTAAGCAGGAGACAAACCTCCCCTGGAGCAATGCAGGGTTAAGGGCCTTGCTCAAGGGCCCAACGGCTGTGTGGATCTTATTGTGGCCACACCGGGATTAGAACCACTGACCTTGCGTGTCCCAGTCATTTACCTTAACCACTACGCTACAGGCCGGCCTCAGGTAGAGCAGAGCAGAGCTCAGGCAGAGCAGAGCTCAGGTAGAGCGGAGCAGAGCTCAGGCAGAGCGGAGCTCAGGTAGAGCAGAGCAGAGCAGAGCTCAGGTAGAGCGGAGCAGAGCTCAGGCAGAGCAGAGCTCAGGTAGAGCGGAGCAGAGCTCAGGTAGAGCAGAGCAGAGCAGAGCTCAGGTAGAGCAGAGCAGAGCAGAGCGGAGTAGAACTCAGGCAGAGCGGAGCAGAGGTAGAGCTTGGGTAGAGTAGAGCAGAGCTCAGGCAGAGCAGAGCTCAGGTAGAGTAGAGCGGAGCAGAGCTCAGGTAGAGCAGAGCAGAGCTCAGGTAGAGCAGAGCAGAGCAGAGCTCGGGTAGAGCGGAGCAGAGCTCAGGTAGAGCAGAGCAGAGCAGAGCTCAGGTAGAGCAGAGCAGAGCTCCTTCTGCAGCCTCTCAGGCGCTCAGACCTGAAACGCCCTGGCGCTGGCCGAGTGTTTTTATCAACATGGAGCGCGGGATGATCGACCCCGCCGTTACCCCGGGGAGGACCCCCCGAGGCTCCCCAAATCACAGCCCAGCCCCCCACCCCCAGTCCCGGGCGGAGAGAGAGGGAGAGAGAGAGCGGCACGAATCACAGCCCAATCGCGCTCAGCCCCGCCTTCGCCTCGCCCCGGTGCGCAATTAACGCACTGTCACAGTTTGAGGCGGCCGAGGCCTCTTTTTTCCCCGACGCACTGCGCCTCGCATTGATTGCCTCCTCGGGGGCATTGATTGGCTCCTTCTCTTTTTCTTTTTCCTTTCATCCCTCATTCTTCATCCCTCGTTAGCCAGATCGCGGCCTCCCCCCCCCGCCCACCCCCCGGGTGACAGGGTGACAGGGCGTGGCTGGGGATTGGCTGACGCCCCTGCCTGACGCCAGCATCGGGCCCGCTGATTGGTGCTCGGTTACGTCAGAGGCTGCGGGAGGCGGGTGGGGTGGAGGGGGCGGGTGGAGGGAGGGAGAGGTGGGGGGGGGGGAGTGGTTCTTTCCTCTGAAGCACTTGGCTCGTCTCCAGCTGCAGAATAAGGGCTGCGTTCGGCTTCTACACTGTCAGAAAGAAAGGTAGGAAAAGTGCCTGTCAGGGTACAAATCCGTATTACTGCCACACTTTAGGTGCATAAAATTGTACCCCTAGCCATAAATATATAATTCATTTCTACCTTCTTTTTTTTTTTTGCTGGGAAAGCGTACTCCTTTGTACCCAAGGAGAACATTGCTGTGCCTTCAGGGTACGTTTGGGAAATTTGATCTGTGAAGACCAATCTCACATTTCTCAGACTGTGGATCCGCTGATTGGTGCTGGTGTGGTCGAGTGCGGGGCTCGGTGAGGTGGGGGGGGGCTCAGTGAGGTGGGGGGGCTCAGTGAGGTGGGGGGGGCGGCTCGGTGAGGTGGGGGGGGGGCGGCTCGGTGAGGTGGGGGGGGGGGCTCAGTGAGGTGGGGGGGGTCGGTGAGGGGGGGGGGGGGGGCGGCTCAGTGAGGTGGGGGGGGTCGGTGAGGGGGGGGGGGCTCGGTGAGGTGGGGGGGTCGGTGAGGTGGGGCGGTGAGGTGAGGTGGGGGGGGGCTCGGTGAGGTGGGGGGGGCTCAGTGAGGTGGGGGGGGGTCGGTGAGGTGGGGGGGGCTCAGTGAGGTGGGGGGGGTCAGTGAGGTGGGGGGGTCAGTGAGGTGGGGGGGCTCGGTGAGGTGGGGGGGTCAGTGAGGTGGGGGGGCTCAGTGAGGTGGGGGGCTCAGTGAGGTGGGGGGGGTCAGTGAGGTGGGGGGGGTCGGTGAGGTGGGGGGGGGTGGAGTCTTTCTCTTGAAGCACTGGACTCTTCTCCCTCTCTGTAATGAGGGCTTCTGCCGGTCCCCGTCTTTCACCTCCTCCGACCCCCCTCTTCCCCCTCCTCTTCCTCTCTCCGTATAATCATCCTCTAAGTGCCCTTCCTCTCCTGCTCGTCTTCATCTCTGTCGCCGTTTCATCATCTCCCGTCTCCTCTTAACTTTGCGTCTCTCTCTAATTGCCTTCGCTCTCACCTCCTGTCTTTTTCTACTTTCTCTTTGCCGCTCTCTCTCTCTCTCTCTCTTCCGTTAGTCTCCCTCGCTCTCTTGGCTCTCCCGTCAGGTTCAGACAGATCTGTGTCAGATCTCAGCGTGATCGCCTCCTATAAGACAGGCTGACTGTAATACGCTGGAATAACTGCACTTTTTCCTACTGTCAGTGAGCGGGGTGAAGTGGCTTTCCTGTGGATGGTGGTGCCGTTACGTTTACATAACTTTCCACAACAATCCCCACAACAAACACATTCCCGATTCCCGCGGTCCCACAGTCACTCCTTGGCACCTTTAAGGGTTGATTTCGGGAAGACATCTGTTCTCTTGACTCTTGAATCACATTTCTCTCAGGGCTCAGTCACTGAAATGCATAAAGCACGGACTGTTTCATGACAAAGTAGGTACAGATTATATTCATGTTTGATGTCTTTTTGCTTGTGTTAGGAAAATTGCCATTTTTACATGTCACAGGTGAGCATCGTCTGATGAAATAGATCGACAGTAAAACAACTATAGCTATACTTCAGCTTAACTTTTGTATTTATTTGCGAAGAAATAACAGAGTGAGAGACCTTACCGGCTCTCTGATTTGAACCAGAGATAGTAAGACACACTTTTCCGCAAGGGCGGAGACAAAAACAAGGAAGACATGATGCTGACAACCTAGGATTATTATTATTTTGCCTCCAACCTTGCCAAAGATCGGAACGTGCTAGCTACCCCCTTCTAGGAGAAGCAGAGACATTAATCTCACAGGCTAATTATGTCTGTCTGCTGGGGTGTGAAAGACAGAGAAAGACTCCTACTAAGCACTTCATTCAGAAAGTGGTCTAATTGTAACAAAGATGAAAAATGTAAGGTTCTTTTTAATCACACGATTGTCTTTATGTTAACACACATTGTCAATTAAGAATCAATTAAGAAAATTACCCTTGCACTCATCTCAGTGTGACCGCTGCAATGGTCTAATTTCCGCAGCAGTAAACCTAGGACTTGGAAACCATCCAGGAGCCTAGGGAGAACTGTGGAAACCTGCCCCCGTGAAGCCACCTGGCCCTTTACCACCTGGGAAGTTATGTCTCGCAACCCCAAATGACGACATTTGGATTTGGACCATTTTTGGATTGAGATGAAAGGCCCGGTTTGGGCTCATAAGAAGCTTCTGCGGCCAAACCCCCCACACGTACAGATCCATTGCCAGGTATGACTCTTAGACTGTCATTTGGTTTAATATTTTCTTATAGTAAATTTGTAGTCCTTTTACGTATTGTTTAATTGGAATGTAATTGTCTTTAATTAACTACCCTGCCTGGCAAAATAAATTGTTAAACCTTGATCTGTGTGGTATCTTCAGCTATACTGCTATTACAATCTGCTTTTTTTGTATACATGCACACACACACACACACACACACACACACACACACGTGCACACATCCAGTATGTACAAAGATAAGCACCCGTGCCTGATATAGTCTTATCACGACAATGATTAAAAGCTCCAGCAACACTATAACTTTTGAAAATTGCTATTTTTTTCTCACATGCATTGGCAATCCCCTTGCCTGTGAAACCCTGGAACGGGAATCTCTAAATCCAAGGGAATCCGTTCTGGAACGGGTGAACACCTCACCTTCCCTTCATGGGAAATCCGCATGGGAAATCTGAACAGCTTCCTCCATCCGTTTCGCACTGCCATGAAATTACGTCTGCGGATTGCATTTTCAAATCCTCGGTTCGATGTTGTGTATTTTCAAAGATATACAACTTCATGAGCCATCTAATCCGTCTAATGTCCAACTGACGTCCAGCGGCAAAGCACAAATTCCATCCTGAAACGTATCAGGAACAGAGAAGGAATGAGGGATTATAAAAGTGTTATTTTTATGAATAGAATACTATGTATGATATATGTATAGCTGGCAAAAACATATGAACAAAAATAAACAATATTATATTAATGTTAAATATGCAACTTTGTGGTGCGATAAATGTGTGTCTGTCTGAAGATGGCCGCCCTTAACATGGCGATACTGTGTTTTTGCTGCGGTGTGAAGATCAGGAGGGACGACGTGGACTGCCAGACATAGTCATTCTTCACTGTCTCAGCCCTGAGGCCTGGCTCTGCCAGTCTCTGCAGAGCCAAACCTTCACCTCGCTTCATGGGGCTCACGGTTCAGGGACCAACACAGACTGAAGCAGACCGCGGAACACTGTGATGTAAATTGTAAATGTTTGGCATGAAGGTGAAAACTAAAACCAGCAGGCCCAGTAGCTCTCCAGGACCAGGGTTGGAGACCACCGCTCTGGGGCTAATGGGTGCTCGTCGTTTAAAGGAGATTGTTCACATTCGGGCTCAGTTCCTGTGAGTTTGTATCTTGGAGGCTCTGCTGCACTGTGTGACCTATAGGCTGTATCATGGTCACCGGTTCACAAGCAGGTGCAGCCTGTAGCGTAGTGGCTAAGTTACATGACTGGGACAGCCTGTAGCCTAGTGGCTAAGTTACATGACTGGGACAGCCTGTAGCCTAGTGGCTAAGGTACATGACTGGGACAGACTGTAGCCTAGTGGCTAAGGTACATGACTGAGACAGCCTGTAGCCTAGTGGCTAAGGTACATGACTGGAACAGCCTGTAGCCTAGTGGCTAAGGTACATGACTGGGACAGCCTGTAGCCTAGTGGCTAAGGTACATGACTGGGACAGCCTGTAGCCTAGTGGCTAAGGTACATGACTGGGACAGCCTGTAGCCTAGTGGCTAAGGTACATGACTGGGACAGCCTGTGGCCTAGTGGCTAAGGTACATGACTGGGGCAGCCTGTAGCCTAGTGGCTAAGGTACATGACTGGGACAGCCTGTAGTGTAGTGGCTAAGGTACATGACTGGGACAGCCTGTAGCCTAGTGGCTAAGGTACATGACTGAGACAGACTGTAGCCTAGTGGCTAAGGTACATGACTGGAAACCTGAAGGTTTGTTGTTCACACCCCGGTGTTGCCACAATAAGATCTGCACAGCTCTTGGGCCATTGAGCAAGGCCCTTAACCCCGTATTCCTCCAGGGGGGATTGTCCACTGCTTAGTGTAATCAACTGTTAGTTGCTTAGGACAAACAAATTATTACCTATAGTGTGTAACATGGTCGCATGGTCACGGGGGAGCCAGGGGGTCTCCCAAAAAGAGACCAGAGCAGGCCTGCGATCAGGATCACGCCTGCCCAGGAACAACTCGACTCGAACAATGGCTGCAGGTATTACACACACAGGTCACACACCTGGAAAGGGCAATCTGACATTTCGATCTGGGGTGAAATAAGAAATATTAGTGGCACTCAGACAGGAAATCAGGAGGGGATTGAAAGCTTTGTGCTGTCTCGTAGCGCTTATTTGCCTTTCCATTTGTTTTGTTTTTTTACACTCCTTCCACTGAGCGAGCAGTCTAATGGCCGTGCTAGAGCCAGAAGGCTCCAATTCACATAGCGGCATCAGCTCAATCTCATCGGCTCCGGAGATAAATGTCAGACTTTAACACCCTCTCAATGCAGCCTCTCTACAGCATTACCTGCTTACTGCACAGAAAAACGAGTGTGTCTCTGTACTAAAGTTTCACCTGCTTACTGCACAGAAAAACGAGTGTATCTCTGTACTAAAGTTTTACCTGCTTACTGCACAGAAAAACGCGTGTATCTCTGTACTAAAGTTTCACCTGCTTACTGCACAGAAAAACGAGTGTGTCTCTGTACTAAAGTTTTACCTGCTTACTGCACATGGAAGAGAGTGTGACTCTCTGCTACAATTGTACCTGATGTGCTTTCAAGATGACAATCATTAGCTAACATTCGCCAACATATTCAATCATTTTCTATGAACGTTAGCTAACATTAGCTAACAGTTTGAAAAGGTAGTGCGCAGCCAGCAACAATGGCTGCTTATGGGGAAGAACGTCGAGAAAACAAATGTGGAAAATTATTTGGTTGTGATAATATACTTTAATCAATGTGATATTCGTTCATACCTTATATAAATAAATCATAGGTATGGCTAGCTGCCATTATTAGACCCAAGTCATATCCATTTGTATTAAAAAGCCGTTGGCGGCGAACTAAATGGAATGTTCATTTAAAATCGTTCAACAGTAACCGTTTGCTGCAAACATACTTATTGAACGCACATCTGCTTTCTGCGAGAAATGGTACAATAGACAGAACCAATTATATTCTCCATTTACCAATGACTAAATTATGATTTTTATCATTTGGGGGCAGGTTTGAACCGACTTTAATTAATCCTTGAGTTATGAACCCCTGACAGTGCATAGAAGCAGATGAGAACACCGATCATAAGATGACATTAAACGGAGATACGAGGTCTGTGCAGGACACTAACGACGGGCAGTATTTTATGGCGGTCGAGTGGACGGTTGGATGTGAGATGTTTGAAATAGCTTGTGACAGTAAAAGAGGGTAAGCTGTCTCTTTAGAAGTTGCCCCGGGATACTGGTTCATCTCAAACTGGGTTCATATTCACTCCACATTTTATAAGCTTATAGTCGGAGATGGAGATGGTCAGTTCCAAGACTGACTTGATATACTATATTGAAATAAATATTGCTTTTTGAACTATAAAATAGATCTCTCTAGCTGGGTTTTTATTTTAGAAATAACTTAATTTATATAGCACTCTCCAAAACATGGTGCTCAAAGTGCTTTCTGAAACAAAATAAATTTCTGAAATAAAACTCTTGCTGTTGAATTTCAAACGAGCTGGAGCAGAGAGAGTGCATGGCAATTTAAATCGGCGCACAGAGAGCTGCAGCGATCTAATCTGATGAGATCAAAGCACAAATGACTTCCTCCGTGTCTGAAAAACAGATAAACACGGCCTAATCTTAGCTATGTTCCTGAGCCAATGGTAGCAAGATCGCACTGCCTTTTTACTGCGAGGCTCGAAATTTAGGTTAGAGTCAAAAATAACCCTTGGGGTTGGAGTGGTAGACTTTACACTCGACCCGAGAGATTAGATGACAGGATATAAATTCGGACTCAGCCCTGAGTCAGGTGATTAAAACCCAACACTTATCTCTAATCAGCTGCAGAAAAATCTGAGCCGTCCAGCAATTGATATCAAATTGATATCATATAGCTACGCAATCATAAAGAAAGTGCAGCTCACCTCGCCACGTAATTCGACTTGACGGAACAGTGAAGCTGTGTTTTATCAGCATAAAAATGAAAAGATATATGTTTATTTTATTCTCCTCTGTTATTCTGTAAAGCGTCTTGGGACAGTCTGCTGTGAAAAGCGCTAGACAAATGAAATTGAATGAATTGAATTTTAGATCTTTAGAAATGATATGGCCTTGTCTGTGTGTTTTGAATACAGTGTTCCGTGAAGATTCAAATCTATCAGTCACCGTTAAACAGTCAGTAAAGGGGCATAACTTTTCATGAATAGTCATATGATATACACTTTCCTCACATTTTCAGGGCACTAGAAATATCCCACAACGCATTGTGAAATCTAGTGAACGACCGTGGTCACTAGAAAGGAGGATACGAAACACATTTCTTTGAGAAAAGTTTTTTCCCTAACTTTATTATACGCAAACCTTTTTTATTCTCCTTTTACGTTTATTACGAAGGATTCACAGTTCATCCAGTGAACAGTGACTAAAAAAACGCCAATGGCAATATTCTTCTTAACCCATGTGTGGTTCAATTGTCGGATATAAATGTGAACAAATTTTTACTGAGTAAACGTCTGCAAGTGAAAATTTGTTCTTTTACATGTTCCAGTCAAGTCGCCAGTCCATCGCAGGGCACACAAACCATTCACTCACACACTCATACCCGTGGGCAATTTAGACTCTCCAATCAGCCTAACCTGTATGACTTTGGACGGTGGGAGGAAACCGGAGTACCCGGAGGAAACCCACGCAGACACGGGGAGAACATGCAAACTCCACACAGAGAGGCCCCGGCCGACAGGGATTCGAACCCAGGACCTCCTTGCTGTGAGGTGACAGTGCTACCCACTGCACCATCTGTGCCACCTGTGCCACCTAAAATAAGCCATTACATTTTTAAATAATGTATTATATAATTTTACATTAAAAAACTAAAATAAATATATTTTTTAAATAAATAAACTGAAACAGATTTTGACCCAAATGCCGCAGGGTTAGGTGAGCGGCATCTCGACTGGGCATTGCAGGATGAAGATGAATGTCTCTGGAGTCATGTTTTTAAAACTGGTCTCGTCGCTATATGCTATATGCAAAAGACGACGTCGGCTGTCAGAATTCACCGTTTATTTGCTGGCTGACTCAAGCCTCTCGGGGGTCACTCAAGGTCAGGTCCGCGAGCTCGTTAGCTAATTGGCATGAGATTGGCTCCAGTAGAGATGGTCATCAGGCTGATTAACAGGCTCTGGATCATATGGACCGTATGCAGTGTGGTCATGCTCAATTACACCCCCTACAGCAGTGATAACCAGGGTCAGGGTCAGGGTCAGGAGGCAGGACCAGGAACAATGGAGGAAAATTACCCAGCTCTGTCTGTCCACAGTGTGTGTGTGTGTGTGTGGTTGTGCGTGTGTTTGTGTGTGTGTGTGTGTGTGTGTGGTTGTGCATGTATGCATGTGTTTGTGTGTGTACGTGATAACTGTGTGTGTGTGTGCAAGTGGGTTTGTGTGTGGGTGTGTGTGTTTGTTTGTGTGTGTGTACGCGTGTGTGTGGTTGTGCGTGTGTTTGTGTGTGTGTGCGCGCGCACGTGTGTGGTTGTGCATGTGTTTGAGTCTATGCGTGTGTTTGCGTGTGTATGTGATAACTGTGTGTGTGTGTGATAACTGTGTGTGTGTGTGATAACTGTGTGTGTATGTGATAACTGTGTGTGTATGTGATAACTGTGTGTGTGTGTGATAACTGTGTGTGTGTATGTGATAACTGTGTGTGTATGTGATAACTGTGTGTATGTATGTACAGTTTTGTGAACCACATGCGACCACATGCTTTCATATACAGGTCGTAGCACTGCCTTCATGTCCAATAATAATAATAAGCCTAATTGCCTATTCACACATTACATTACATGACATTACATTACATTACAGGCATTTAGCAGACACTGTTATCCAGAGCGATGTACAATAAAGTGCAAATCAAACCCAGGGACAAGTGTGTTGAGGACCCTAGAGAGGAAAGTACAGTTCCGAGTCCTAGAGTGATCACACAGACACAACTTGAACCTTTGAAGAGTACATCAACTTACCAACTAGCATACCACGGTCAGAGGTCAGAGACCTCTGCTGTTCTGACATCCGCAGGAAGGTCATTCCACCACCGTGGGGCCAGACACACGTGGTTATTATTTGTTATTTATGCCATGCGGTTAGATTTGTATTCTGTTTCGGACTTGCTGGGGGCTAGGTCAGGGATAGTTATGTCCTTAATATGTAAAATCACAAAACGTAGAGGGCGTACATTGCACCATATTTCCACTCCACAAATGCGTTTTTTTCAGAAGGATGACCCACCTGTCCCAGAAGGTCACATTCTGGATACACACATATGCACCTATCATCTCCCTAAACTCGCCCTAAACTATTCTCCAGTCACTGGTTCTTATTCCAACCAGTTCCCTTGCTTGCAGAGTCCTGGCAGCTCTGTAAACTACGCTGGTTCACTCCTGTACTCTCTGCGGCTGCCGAAACTCGTGTAAGATCAAGACGTGATTGAACTGAGTAAATATTTGATAATCTCTCCCCCACTTTCTCTCCCTCTCCTCCCCCGCCTCCTCCTCTTCGTGTCTCTCACCCCAAAAGTGAGAAAGCTTTTTATTTTGTGCGCAAAGCGGCCGATTCGCTATCAGGAACCCGACTCCTCAGCCTCCCTGTCAATCACGATCTCTCCGTCCCCATTTTCAGACCAATCACGCGCCACACTTATCTTTTGTTTGCTCAGCCTTTTATGTTCAGACAATGTCATAAAAATGAGCGTGACCGTATTTCTAATACGGCAGTTGCTATTGTTTTGCCTTTGCGAAGTTTGTGTCCTTGTGCCCAGAGTTAGTGTTTTACACCCTCTCCTTCTCTCCGTGGGTTGATTAGAACGAGTGACGCGGCCAATCGTGACTTTAATCTCAGCTTGAGGTTGGCTGTGTATTCAGCACACACACGCGGACCAGTCGCACCATAACTCTCCCGCTGAGTGGAGAAACATGCACGAATTCAAAACCCAAAGATTTCCAACTGCCAGTTCATCTTCGATCCTCTCACGGTGAGTAGAGCTTAACTTTGCTGTGGTCAGCCCTGCTGAAAACAAAAACAGCTCAAGCTAGGTTTTGAAACAGTTGCAAGCCGGTTGACCATTTAGACCAGCTCCCAGCTCGACAAAGTTTAGCTGGTTGACCAGTTCAGACCAGCAACCAGCTTGTCCAGCTCATACCCAGCTAGACCAGTTTATGACCATCCTGACCAGGTCATACCCAGCTAGACCAGTTTATGACCATCCTGACCAGGTCATACCCAGCTAGACCAGGTTATGACCATCCTGACCAGGTCATACCCAGCTAGACCAGTTTATGACCATCCTGACCAGGTGATACCCAACTAGACCAGTTTATGACCATCCTGACCAGCTCATACCCAACTAGACCAGTTTATGACTATTCTGACCAGCTCATACCCAGCTAGACCAGGTTATGACCATCTTGACCAGTGAAATTGTCCCGCTGGTTCAGCTGGCAGAGCTGGATTTCACAGCAGAGTGGGCTGTGATCAGGGCTGTGATTTCTGCCTGAGGGATTAAACCTGTGGTCACCGGTGACATGTATTTTATCTTCTGTCTGTTTCTTTTCATTTTGCCTCTTTTTTTTTACTGCTGGCTTGCACTGGCTTCCAGTCCGTCTGCGAGCCTGCTTGTATGTTTGAGGCCTGTCACACCCCGCGCGACTCCCCCGGGGAGGGAGACGCAGCCCGCCCGGACATCGGACCGTCGCTAGCCACGCTGAGCGAGAGAGAGCGCCCACGCCGGCGCAAAATAAATAATACAAATAATAACATCGCTCACGGGTTCCGGGCAAAAATAAAAACACAATGAAAAACGAAAATAAAAAAGGCAAAAGAAGGTCAAACCGAGTGACAGCTTATTAGCTCGCCCCTCCCACCTGGCCAAGCCCTGTATGATAGACCCTCTATGATAAGCTCTGTATGTCAGGGTCTGTATGATAGGCTCTGTCCGATAGGCTCTGTATGATAGGCTCTGTATGATAGGCTCTCTTTGATAGGCTCTGTATGATAGACCCTCTATGATAGGCTCTGTATGATAGGCTCTGTATGATAGACCCCCTATGATAGGCTCTGTATGATAGGCTCTGTATGATAGACCCTCTATGATAGGCTCTGTCCGATAGGCTCTGTATGATACGCTCTGTCTGATAGGCTCTGTATGATAGGCTCTGTATGATAGGCTCTGTCCGATAGGCTCTGTATGATACGCTCTGTCTGATAGGCTCTGTATGATAGGCTCTGTATGATAGGGTCTGTCCGATAGGCTCTGTATGATAGACCCCCTATGATAGGCTCTGTATGATAGGCTCTGTATGATAGACCCTCTATGATAGGCTCTGTATGATAGACCCTCTATGATAGGCTCTGTCCGATAGGCTCTGTCCGATAGGCTCTGTATGATAGGCTCTTTATGATAGGCTCTGTATGATAGGCTCTGTATGATAGACCCTCTATGATAGGCTCTGTCCGATAGGCTCTGTATGATAGGCTCTGTCCGATAGGCTCTGTATGATAGGCTCTGTCCGATAGGCTCTGTCCGATAGGCTCTGTATGATAGGCTCTGTATGATAGGCTCTTTATGATAGGGTCTGTATGATAGGCTCTGTCCGATAGGGTCGTTGGATACACGTCCCTGGGAAAAATGTCTACGCAGACCTCCCGCTCACCACCATCTCAACTGCTGCCACAAACTGTCCTGCAGCAGTTTAAACGTAAACACGCGTACGTAGCCCGTCTGTAAAGTGTGATATCAAACCCGGCTCGGCATGGCCCCGGTAGAGACCCTGTGGCAGTTATTAAAAATGCACAGAGGGGTTCCCGGTTTCCTGGTAATACTTCCAATCCGGCCATCTAATCATTCCCTCCCTCCCGGTGGAGAGCGCGGCGGCACAAAATGGCCATCGCGTGTCAACCCAGGTGGGCATTGGTTGAAAGGATGAGATATCTTCCCCTCGTTAAAATACTTTTGAGACCCATGACTAAAAGAAAATCATTACTCATTCATGATGGATGGTAATGATGCACCGGAACCATGGCCGGACTGGCTCCTGATGAGCTGGCTGGTGCCTCGTATGGCAGCCGTTCACCGTTGGTGTGTGTGTGTGTGTGTGTGTGTGTGTGTGTGTGTGTGTGTGTGTGTGAATGGGTGAAAGAGAGGCATTAATTGTAAAGGGCTTCGGCTAAAAGCGCTATATAAATGCAGTCCATTCACCAGTAGCAACCCTATCCGTAAATACTTTTCGCTTTGTTTATGCTAAAACCGAAGTTTACGTCATGTTTACATCATGAACTTGTTTTTGATGTTGTTTTGTTAATAGCAACGGTGTTCATGTTCCAAAGGATCTTTCCTTGAATAAGAAACTGAGCGTTTTGATGGATGAGCCTGCAGGCTCACACCGTTGTTTCGCTCACACAGGCCACTTCCCCGATGGAGCAATTTAACAGCTATCCTGAGAACATTCGTTTCGGGAAAACTGCATCTGAAGCCTGACTTCACCACCTTTTTAAGTAAATCGCCCGTTAGTGCCACAGCATTACTGCCACCTAGTGTCCGATATACGCAACTACACATCAAAGTTTCCTCCTTCACCGACGCGAGACGGGAATCAAGCAAGAAGTTCTGAATGATTGAGTTTCAACCCGGAGGTAATTGCCTATAAAAAGCTCAATTTTATACTGATAAAGCAATAATTTAATAATAAGGGGACAGGCTGTTCACGGGGAAGTGATTTGCTGGGCAGATGCTCTTGCCCAAGGTGATTTGGGACACGTTTTCATACGTCGTTCCCTTCTGAATGTTTTAGAGGCGGTACAAAATAAGACATTTGAGCATGCGACCTTTCTGGTCCTTAAACCTGGATTTGAACCCGCGAGCCCAATTCTCTAACGATTTAGAGATATGATTGAAGTCTTCTCTGTTCCTGTGTGGTAAGCTTGCTTATTGAATGATTTAAAAAAAAATGTTTTTTTGCTATTCAGACTTATGACTTGAGTTCATAAAATGTCACCTCTATACACAGTTGATTTGGCTGATCAGACTAATTGGTGTGTAGAGACCCTTGATTGAATTGATATATCTGTGTACATCTTTATAAATACAGTACTGTGCAAAAGTCTTAGGCACCTATATAACACTGTACAGATAAGAATCTTATGTTTATTAATTAAATGAAAGGTCCTAAATAAACGTACTATACATTTGACATTACATTTTAGTAATTTGGAAGAATAGTTAAAACTTAATCAAATCTATATTTTTTGTGACCACCCTCCGGCGTTAAAACTGCATCACTTCTCTGAGATAGCCAACGCCGTCCTGCAGTTCTATAAGTCAATCAGCAGGGAGGTTGTTCCAAGCATGTTGGAGAACTTGCCACAGTTCTTCTGCAGACTTTGGTTGGCTCCTTGCTTCTGATCTCAGACAGCCTTGATCAAGTTTTTATGTAAAAAGTAGTCGATTGCTTACAGTAATACGTAATATTTTAAAATTAAACACAAAAATGTCTCTGTAAAATTAAATCTCTTGGAAAATGAATATTTGGAAATCTCAATTTATACTAACACACACCCAAAAAAAGCGTATATATAATAAAGTCTAGGGTGCCTAAGAATTCTGCGCAGTACTGTATGCAGCCAGTTCACTCTATGTTTATATTCTGATTATATCTGTGAATATGAGTATATATTGGACAGTCCATGTATTGACAGCTTATGGCATCTTGCACTTTTTTTAGTCTTTTGTCTTGTGTTTGCACTTATATTATATATATTATATTTGATATATTTACTCAGTACATCTTGGAGCATTTCACCGCACATTGTACCTGTATGATGGAGTATGTGTGACAAATAAACTTTGATTTGATACGCATTTTATATTCAGGACACTGCACATTAATAGCACTTCAGAGTCCCCAGAGGACAGCCACACAAACCCTGGGAGAACGTGCAGAGGACGAGATCCACGCCAGCCGGGTCTCGAACCCACAACCTTCTTCTCATGAGTCCAGCCACTGTGCCACCATGCTAATCTCAGGAACAAGTGTCTCTCTACGTAATGAAGACCATAATAACCCTTTCAGGGCTCAAACATACAAGCAGGCACGCAGACGGACTGGAAGCCAGTGCAAGCCAGCAGTAAAAAAAGAGGCAAAATGAAAAGTAACAGACAGAAGATAAAATACATGTCACCGGTGACCACAGGTTTAATCCCTCAGGCAGAGTGCCATGTGAATCAAAATTAATGCCATACTATTGTTTTGAGCCCCTATTAAAACCATACTAAAATTCCTAAATTTTCTCAGCCAAAGCCAAAAAAATACCTTTTGGGGATTTGAGTGGCGCCCCTCCATATTGGACTTGGGACAGAAAGGGTAAGTTCTGATGATGTGAGGATGTGCACTGCTGTTCTGCTGGGTATCAGGGGTCCAGTTTATTTGTCTTTAAAATCACTCCATTTCAGAGGTTATTTGAAATTCAACTGCCACGCAGCTGGATGAAGCGTTTCTCAATCGAGAGATGGTAGAATACCTTATTATCAGGCTTGGCTTGTTTAATGACCAAAAATGTCTGAAAAAAAAAAAAACAAGAAACATAATAAATCCCCCAGGCAAATTCACATAAGACTGCAGGTCTTATTTTATGACAATTGCATTTTTTAACTAGCTAGACAAACCAAGAGTACCCGGTTCCATGGACACACCTTTGTAGTATTACTAAGCTGCAGTTACTATTTATTTAGATACAGTAGGTAATTTCAGACTTCTAACAGTCAAGAGTCGAATGGCTGATGTTGTAACGCCATTGGCTGTGGCAATTAGAACCAATTTTCAGCCAATGAGCTTGAATTATTGTACAGCAATACAATGTTTTGGTACAGAGCGTTGGGCCGTCAACTTTATATTTTAAAACCCGAATTTAAGCACTGTGAACACAGGCAGTTCAGGGATTTACAATGGTCTTGGAACAATGTTTTAACACAAAGATTTTACCTATTGTACCTTTAACAAAAAGCAAATAACTGATATTTTGAGGATTTTCCTCTGAGATTGAGCCGCCCCTCCTGCTAGTTACTGAGGTACTTCAATTCCTCCCGAAACTGAGGCCACCTGCTTTCATGCCTGTACTGAATGGGGCAGGAAGGCGCAGTGTGTGGCTCCAGCATTTTCCATCGTTATTCTCTTGTGTTTAATTTGTCTATTAGCCACTTGCAAATGTGGTCATATAAGCCTTTTGAGAGACATACTGCACCATATTAACCATTAGTAGTCTTCACGTTCTGTATACTCCCCTTGTCCTAAGGGTCTAAAATGAACCCCATAAAATAACGCCGCTTAATTGAATTTTAAACCCCAAATCTATTTTGCATGAAGAAACATCCAGTCAATCATGGCAAACTTTTCATATCATCCTGGAACTTTGCATTTGTAAAAAAAAAGAGGAAAAGAATCTGAGCTGTTTGTTCAACGGTTACCCACATGACATGACGCATGTTTTCTGCATAATTGAACAATGTTAGCACAGTGAGCTGACCGCAGGAGGTGGAGGTGGAGGTGGAGGGGGAATCGAGCCCTGGGGGCGGGGTTATGGACTTATCAATGAACCTACGTGCTCTTTGTGGGTGTTAGATACTCAAACCAGGAAGAGAGCAGCGATGCGTTTGGGCCTGTAATAACAACGCATGAAACTGGAGATAGCTCTGTAGGGGCCTGTTGAAAAGCCCTGTCCAGCCTTATCATTATTATTATTACAGCTATTACAGTTACAGAGGATGGTTTTTATCCAAAGCGACTTTGATTTGGCTAAACAGGGGCCAATCCCCCCTGGAGCAATGCGGGATTAAGGGCCGTGATCCAGGGCCCAACGGATGTGCGGATCTCACAGTGGCTACACTGAGGCTTGAACTATCAACCTTACAGGTGCCTTGGCCACTAGGCTACAGGCTGCCCCATCGTAGACCGTGGTTACCATGGCAGTAGAAGTCATAGTGTAGTTACCATGGCAGCGGATGTGAGTTACAGAGAGGCGATGCAAGCTTCACGTTCACGTCTAATTGCAGCTTATTTAACGACTGATGATCCGTTTGCTGCCAGGGGCTATTCTGACCACGAGAGGGGATTGCCTTTTCACCAATAGCGATGACGCAAGGAATTAACAGCTCTCCGTGGTTTAATAGCTGCAACACGGACACGTGCACAGGCTGCACGATTTAATATTACTGTCATTTTAACAGAGACTGTGAAATGCGCTGTGTCATTTGATAAAATGTAACGGCCTCACGTCGACGACGTAGTAATTTCACCATGCAGCCCCCTTATTGAAGTTGAATACGCCGCAATATTGTCAATTTATGTCCGTTTCGGAAAATATGATTAAAAAAAATATATATATATATCTGAAATGCGTACGAGACATTGAAATACATACAAATGGATCTGAGTGTGTATGAATTATACTGCAATGCGGAGTATAAAAACGACATGCCGTTATCTGAACGCAGGAATGATTTGTGATCTTGCCCCTTGTGGAGTGTAAGATGTTCTATTTAAGCGGTGTATTCTATTCCCAAACATGAGGAGGAGAATTATCAAGGGGACCAGGAAGCTCTGCCAGTCCACCTGGAGCTTGGAGCCAGGAGGAAGGGGAATAAAACACGAACAGCTCCCTCTTCAGCAGGCCCGACGCCAGAGTCTGTTACTCTGAGTCTCCACTACATTACACAAACATTTATCTGACGCTTTCATCCAATGTGACTTACAGTAGATTAGACCAAGCAGGAGACAATCCTCCTCTGGATCAGCAATGCGGGGTTAAGGGCCTTGCTCAAGGGCCCAACGGCTGTGCGGATGTTATTGTGGCTACACCAGGGGGCTTGAACCACCAAACTTCCAGGACCCAGTCACCTGAGCCACTAGGCTACAGGCTGTCCCAGTCATGTACCTTAGCCACTAGGCTACAGGCTGTCACAGTCATGTACCTTATCCACTAGGCTACAGGCTGCCCCAGTCATGTACCTTAGCCACTAGGCTACAGGTTGCCCCAGTCATGTACCTTAGCCACTAGACTACAGGTTGCCCCAGTCATGTACCTTAGCCACTAGGCTACAGGTTGCCCCAGTCATGTACCTTAGCCACTAGGCTACAGGCTGTCACAGTCATGTACCTTATCCACTAGACTACAGGCTGTCCCAGTCATGTACCTTATCCACTAGGCTACAGGCTGTCCCAGTCATGTACCTTATCCACTAGACTACAGGCTGTCCCAATCATGTACCTTAGCCACTAGGCTACAGGCTGTCCCAGTCATGTACCTTAGCCACTAGGCTACAGGCTGTCCCAGTCATGTACCTTAGCCACTAGGCTACAGGCTGCCCCAGGTTTCCCCGAAATAGAGGCATCATCTCTGCCGAATTTCAGTATTCTGAACTCTATTCTTTCATAGTTTTGCTCAGAGGCTAATGGGTCCACTGGCTCAGAATAACTGTTGAAACAAACAAGTTAGGCCGAGGCCTGTATTATGTTGCAAATAATCTTTCTCCTTCACACCTGAAACAGCTGTAGTAAAGTTCCATTATTAGCTGTGTGTACGTGTGTGTGTGTGTGTGTGTGTGTGTGTGCGAGCATGCGTGCGCGTGTGTGTGTGTGTGTGTGTGTGAGCATGCTTGAGGTTGTTCAGAGTGTTTTTGATTTTCGATGGTCACTGTTCATTATATCCGTTTTCAACTTCATTTATTTTCATCTAGCTAACTTAGACAAAGTTAAACAACTGTAAAAAAAACGAATAGATGAATACGAAACACAAGGTTTAGTATTAAAATATAAATGTCCTTGGCGTCCGTTCTAAATACCGGCGTAGTGGGTTGAGGACAGCGGTGCGCTGCAGTCACGGTGTTTGCTGGTAACGACCCTCACAGAAGACGAGGAGCTCAATACCTTTCGGGACGCCAGTTCACTCAAACAGGCCGGCACGCAAGGGGACCGCAATCAGGACACGGCCCAAGAGAGAGCCCCCCAACAGTGCCGTCCCGCTCTGCAATCTGCACCGGCTGTGACCCCCATAAAAGCCTGTTCAGGGGGCCCCCAGAGGGCCTGGGGCGGCCATGTTGTTCGACAACTGATTTCACATAAAAAGAGAACAACACAGAGGAAGCGAAGACCAACGGCACATTTTCAAAGCGAGCTGCTGGGATTTATTCCGTTTTAAGTCCGGCCTAGTTTATCCGAGGCCACACCGTTTACACTTCAAACCGCACAAAACCGAAAGGGCAAATGGAAAGAGCAGGGCAAGGAGTATAGAGAATGCGATTTCAGCAGTGCTGCGGAAAAAACAATCAACAGACAATGCCCTCAACAGACATAGGGACACACACACACACACACACACACACTATTTTCAGATGTTCTTTTTTTTTCAACAGTTTTCAACAGTAATCAGTTTGCAGAGAAGGTAGGGCAGGTTTGGGGTAACAGAGCCCTCAGTATGGGGTAACCAGGGCAGGTTTGGGGTAACAGAGCCCTCAGTATGGGGTAACCAGGGCAGGTTTGGGGTAACAGAGCCCTCAGTATGGGGTAACCGGGGCAGGTTTGGGGTAACAGAGCCCTCAGTATAGGGACAGAGTGATAGTGGGGGCAGGTTTGGGGTAACAGAGCCCTCAGTATGGGGACAGAGTGATGGTGGGGGCAGGTTTGGGGTAACAGAGCCCTCAGTATGGGGACAGAGTGATGGTGGGGGCAGGTTTGGGGTAACAGAGCCCTCAGTATGGGGACAGAGTGATGGTGGGGGCAGGTGTGGGGTAACAGAGCCCTCAGTACCCGGACAGAGCGAGCACGGTGGGGTAGCGTGTGCGCAGGGACATGCACTTCTGCTCGTCGATCATCAGGCTGTGCTTCTTGCAGCTGAGGTCCTTCTCCAGGGCCATGCGCGTGTCCTCCAGCTCCCTCAGGGAGCCCCGAGCCGCCGAGAGCTGGTCCTGCAGGGCCTGCATGCTGCTGAAGATCTCCCCCACCTCCCCCACCAGCCTGGAGACACACACAGAGACACTCACCAGCCTGAGATACACAGATACACACTCACCAGCCTGAGAGACACAGAGACACACTCACCAGCCTGAGAGACACAGAGACACACTCACCAGCCTGAGAGACATACACAGAGATACACACTCACCAGCCTGAGAGACACAGAGACACTCACTCACCAGCCTGAGAGACACACAGAGACACTCACTCACCAGCCTGAGAGACACACAGAGACACACACTCACCAGCCTGGAGACACACAGAGACACACACTCACCAGCCTGGAGACACACAGAGACACACTCACCAGCCTGAGAGACACACAATTTCAGAGTCGGCTCTATCATTAGCAAGCCTAAATTAACTTATCGATTTATTTTAATTGATACAACAGCAAATGCACACCCATGCCTGAAGACCAGTTACAAAGCGCGCAATCAACAGATTCATTTCCTTTCTGCTCCTTCTTGGGCGGCTGTGTAGCATAGCTGCATATTGATAGAATAAATAAGACCTGATTTCAGCTTAGTTTCGCCCGGCTGAAGAGCTTAGATCGATGAGGCTGCAAATGCAGATAGTATCGGTGGCAGAAAGATTTACAGTTTTACAGCTGCCCAAAAGCCTCCATTACCATTGCATATACGATACAATTAGCACGTTTTGCATGTTTGTGTAAGTCATTTCAGCTGGTTTATCCCAATGTGCTGTAAAAGAGCATGGCAAACAACATTATTGTACGAATAATCTTTTTTTGAGATTGAACAAGGATTGAGTCCTCGGAGGGACTTATCCAGGACTCCTGTTATCTAAACCTTTATCCAAAAACAAAGGTCTGATCAGGTGCAATTCACATAGAATCAGTTGTACAGCCATGAACATTAAGTCTAGTACACATATCCCTGCTCAAGCTAGGTTCTGAAACAGCTGCTAACTGATTGACCAGCTCCCAGGTTGACATGTTCTGGCCAGCTCAAGCTATGTTATAAAACGGCTGGTGGGTGCTTCATCACTGTAAAGTGCTTTGAGTGTGCGAAATGCTCTATATGAATGCAGCTACCCATCTATCCATCTATCTGTCTATCATCTATATATCCATCCATCAAAATACAAATGCCGCCTCACAGCAAGGAGGTCCTGGGTTTGAATCCTGGTCGGCCGGGGCCTCTCTGTGTGTTTGCATGTTCTCCCCGTGTCTGCGTGGGTTTCCTCTGGGTACTCCGGTTTCCTCCCACAGTCCAAAGACATGCAGGTTAGGCTGATTGGAGAGCCTAAATTGCCCGTGGGTATGAGTGTGTGAGTGAATGGTGTGTGTGCCCTGTGATGGACTGGCGACCCGTCCAGGGTGTATTCCTGCCTTTCGCCCAATGTATGCTGGGATAGGCTCCAGCCCCCCCGCGACCCTGTTCAGGATAAGCGGGTTCAGATAATGGTGGGATGGATGGAAAATACTAATGCAACACTCCTAGATTAAAAATGTACAACCAGGGGCAGGTGAAACACAAGTGACAATAGATCAGCGCACTCCCGCAGAGGAGGGAAGGTACAGGGTGAAGAGTACAGGGGGAAGAGTACAGGGGGAAGAGGACAGTCTGCAGACTGCGGGCCCATTTTGGGACCCCTCCTGCCCCGGCCTGGTGGCGTTGGAGAGCACGCTGACATGATCTGGGGTCTGTCTTGGTGGCGTTTGGAGAGCACGCTGACCTGATCTGGGGTCTGTCATGGTGGCGTTGGAGAGTATGCTGACCTGATCTGGGGTCTGTCATGGTGGCGTTGGAGAGTATGCTGACCTGATCTGGGGTCTGTCATGGTGGCGTTGGAGAGCACACTGACCTGATCTGGGGTCTGTCAGGGCGGCGTTTGGAGAGCACTCTGACCTGATCTGGGGTCTGTCAGGGTGGCGTTGGAGAGCACACTGACCTGATCTGGGGTCTGTCATGGTGGCGTTGGAGAGAACACTGACCTGATCTGGGGTCTGTCAGGGCGGCGTTGGAGAGCACACTGACCTGATCTGGGGTCTGTCAGGGTGGTGTTGGAGAGCACTCTGACCTGATCTGGGGTCTGTCAGGGTGGCGTTGGAGAGCACACTGACCTGATCTGGGGTCTGTCATGGTGCGTTGGAGAGAACACTGACCTGATCTGGGGTCTGTCAGGGCGGCGTTGGAGAGCACACTGACCTGATCTGGGGTCTGTCAGGGCGGCGTTGGAGAGCACACTGACCTGATCTGGGGTCTGTCAGGGCGGCGTTGGAGAGCACACTGACCTGATCTGGGGTCTGTCAGGGTGGCGTTTGGAGAGCACACTGACCTGATCTGGGGTCTGTCATGGTGGCGTTGGAGAGCACACTGACCTGATCTGGGGTCTGTCATGCTGGCGTTGGAGAGCACACTGACCTGATCTGGGGTCAGTCAGGGTGGTGTTGGAGAGCACACTGACCTCATCTGGGGAGCGTCCCGGCACAGCTCCACGTTGGGCCTCTGGGCGCGGGTGTACAGGCGGGACTCCGCCACCCTCATGGGGGCCTCCTTATCGTGCAGGGCCTGCCTCAGCATCCGGATGCTACGCTCCTGGGCCCCCGTCTCCTCCAGGATCTGACCCGGCAGAGAGAGGGAGCGTGCCACACCCGTCACACTACATTCAGCAGCCTGTAGCAGTTGTGCAGATCTTATCGAGGCTACACTGGGGCCTGAACCACCAACATACCTTAGCCACCAGGATACAGGCTGCCCCATGACAAGTGGGTAAAGGTTGATACTTCCTTACGGTTGTACAGCTAGTTCATTAACATATACAGTAGCCTATGTAAAAACTTATTTAGGAGTTTAACTGTTGTTATTGTGTCCAGCCATTTTGAATGACATCGGTTTCCTCCTATTTCTCAAGTCTGAGCTGAGAAACGATGCCCGACTTATAATAACAAGCCAGCCCTCTTTTGTGGTCTGAAGGTCATAAATACAAGTTTCCTCGATACCTGGAACGCGGCATAATGCTAATGCAAACCGGATTAGAGAAATAAATAAAAAATAAACAATTCCAAAAACCTACTGTTCAAAGGGTGTGCTTTCATATTATTATTATTATTATTTTCCTCTTCCTTCGACCTGACGGCAATTCAGAGTAGTGGCATTGGCCTCAGAATCACTGTAAACGATGAGGCACTTCGCCTGGGCGCGAAAGCCCAGAACCCTCTGGGGCCGAGAGAACAGAACGGCACAGGGGGCCACAATTTACGGAGCTCGCCCCGCCATGAATACAGAGCGCGCAGACGTAACGGCTATCGGCACGCCTCATATATAAACCTGTGTGATGTTAGAGAGCTGCAGCGGGGGACTTCACGGGAGCAGGTGCGCCTCCGCGGAGCGGGAGAGTGAGGCTTCGCGAGCCGCACTTAGCCGCCGTTCGGCGCTGCTCTGAACTTTGATCGCGCGCCGATTTTCCTCTTTTGAAAAAAGGGTGAGTGTTTTTGGGTGCCGGGTTCGATCGCAGCCGGTACAGGAAGCCGGGCCGGCGAGCGGGCGCACGGCCGGATCAAAGGGCCGTCACCGCACTGCCTCAGAGAGGAGGGGCGGAGGATGCACCGGGCGCAGGGCGGGAGGTGGAGGTACTTTCCCAAATGTACCCTGAGAGCACAGTACCGGGGAGAAATGAGTACAGTTTCCAAGCAGAAAAGGTACAAATGAATGTCATATTGTTGGCTAGGGGTTTTTATGTACCTATAGGGTACAGCGGTATGTACCTAGAGTACCTATAGAGGTCAGCACTTTGCTTACCTAAATTTAGTGTATTTTAGAGTGTATTTGAGAGAAGAAAAAAAAAAAAAAAAAGATCTTAAGTGACCAGACTGAAGCTGCTTGTTAAGGCAGTTTGTGGTGGTTTGTGGCCGTTTGTGGTGGTTTGTGGCGGTTTAAGGCGGTTTGTGGCGGTGCGGGGCGGTTTGTGGTGGTTTGTGGCGGTGCGGGGCGGTTTGTGGTGGTTTGTGGCCGTGTGGGGCGGTTTGTGGCGGTTTGTGGCGGTTTGTGGCGGTTTGTGGTGGTTTGTGGCGGTGAGGGGCGGTCTGTGGCCCTGCGGGGCGGTCTGTGGCGGGGTCGGGGGTCCAGGCCTGGGTCCAGGCCCCTCACCTGGGCCAGGTGCTGCTCCAGCCGGGCCCGGGCCTCTCCCAGCTGCTGGCAGCGCAGCGTGAAGGCCTGCTCCACCGCCGCGCACTGCGCCCGCAGGTCCTCCGCCACGTCTCCCAGCATGCCCTCCACCAGCCGCCGCAGCTCCACTGAGGCCTGCTCCTCCCGCCGCGCCAGCGACACGTTCTCCTCAGAGAACCGCACCCACGAGTCACGCATGGAGACGCTGTGCAGGGGGGGGGGGGGGGAAGAGGGAGGGGGGGAGAGAGAGAGAGAGGGGTTCATTTAATAAGGGGTAATGGGGCACTCACACTGGGCAGGGTTGAGGTCATTAAAGGGTCAGGCTGGGCTTGCAGAGGGGCTGTATGAACAGAAAGCTTAGCCCACTCACACCTCCTGGAGGTGACAATTACACAGGAGTGTTCATCATGAACGGGGACAGGGGGGTCAACTTCTGTACATGGCCTCATCAGGAGAGAGAGAGAGAGAGAGAGAGAGAGAGAGAGAGAGAGAGAGAGAGAGAGAGAGAGAGAGAGAGAGAGAGAGAGAGAGAGAGAGAGTGTGTGTGTGAGAGAGCGAGAGAGAGAGAGAGAGAGAGGGAGTGTGTGTGTGTGAGAGAGAGAGAGAGAGAGAGAGAGAGAGAGAGAGAGAGGAGTGTCTGTGAGAGAGAGAGAGAGAGAGAGAGAGAGAGAGAGAGAGAGAGAGAGAGAGAGAGAGAGGCAGAGACAAAGAGGCCAGCAGCAAACATCGCCAACAGGAAGATAAAACACAGGCACTTTGCTGTGCTGACATCTGGAGTGAATGAGCAACAAGCCCTGTTTTTAAGAGCGGAGGAAAATTCCTCCCTGGCAATTTACAGAGCAGTTTTGAAAGCGGCATTCTGGGAAGGCTTATATTTCACCGAACCCCTGACTTCCGTAAGGAGCCCATGTCCTTAAGGAAAAGGTGCGTCGGATTCCCTCCAAGAGCAGTGCAATGCAACGCTGTAATGCAGTAGACTTAAAACACGTACGTTAAAAAACGAAACACAGCCTCCCTCAGCCTGCGGACACAAGACACAGAGACCCTGCTGTGCGCGGATCGTACGGTTCTGATGCTGAGGTTCTGACGCTGTGATCCAGGGCCCCGGCAGCAAATGTGAACCAACATAATCATGAGATCAAAGTAAGAGACAGATCGCATAGATTCACCCAGCACATGTAGCAGCTTGGATTTAGCAGCAAGCAAACTACCCAATCGGGGACTGGCATCATAGTCCACGCCGAAATGCTTGATTAAACAAACTGATAATCCACAAGTGCAACGGTTCTGCAGAAACAATCTGTATAACGTCTTTATTTGTTTTTGCCAACCAATAGAAAATATTTCGCTAACCAATAAAACATCAGCGAATGTTGCGCATGGTTCCCTGTAAATCTTGGGCTGATGGCTGGAAACCTGAGAAAGTTACATTAAAAGGGCATCCACAGGGGAATAGTATAGAAGAGAAACTGTCTCCACACAGAACGGGAATTCACAATCGGCTACGCGGCAAGAATAAGAAACGATAACGAATGGTCCGCAGAGAGAGTAAAAACATCGGGAGGATTCCACCTTCGGGAACGCAATATTTACTGCGCTAACAACAAATTGCAAAGAAAATAAAATAAACATACACGCTGTTGTACATTATTTACGCTGATTGCAAAACAACACCATCGACACTCCCAGCAGCGGCGTTGAGTGCAGATTCGCACTCTTTCAGAAAGGCTCTCCCTCGATGAATATGCAGACACCCAAACGGTATAAATCAGCTCCTCTAAAAGGCATGTGTATTCCCACCATGTCAGGAGCATCATTTGGCAATAACAAGGGCTGGATTCTCATAACCAACAGCTGTTGCACAGGGAAAACAACATAGCCGTAATTAGCCGAATATAAACCCAGAAATCCCGATATATAACCCTTACCTGACCTCAAAACTGGCTGCCATTGCTCTCTCTCTTTCTTGCATTCCCTCTCTCCCTCTCTCTCGCATTCCATCTCTCCCTCTCTCTCTCTCGCATTCCCTCTCCCCCTCACTCTCTCCCCTTTCTGTTTCCATTACATTATTGGCATTTGGCAGATGCTCTTATCCAGAGCGACGTACAGTTGATTAGACTAAGCAGGAGACAATCCTCCCCTGGAGCAATGCAGGGTTAAGGGCCTTGCTCAAGGGCCCAACAGCTGTGCGGATCTTATTGTGGCTACACTGGGATTTGAACCACCAACCTTGTCTGTTTCCCTCTCTCTCCCTCTCTCGTTCTAGCTCTCTCTCCCTCTGTCTCTCTCTCCCTCTCTCCCTTTCTCTCTCGCACCCCCTCTCATCCCTCACTCTTTCTCTCTTTCCCTCTCTCTGAATTTAGAACTGGAGGAGAAATGTCCCCCATGCTCCAAGGGGTCCACCTTATACCTGTCCTGTTTCCAGCCGAAATAAGCAGCCTCAATGATTCCAGTCTCCAACCCTGGTCCTGGAGAGCTACAGGGTGCGCTGTTTTTCGTTCTTACTCTGCACCGAATTCATCGATTAGAGTTAACTCACCTCACCTGGTTACCTGGGTCTCAACAGGGTGCTGAATTTAAGGTGAAAACAAAAACTAGCAGGCCCAGTAGCCATCCAGGACCAGGACGGAGACCACTGTTATAGACCCATAGCCTTAACCATGGAGACATTTCCCTCAAATTCTCCGTCAATAGACCCTCTGGATGTCTGCTTACCAGCCGAAACAGATTCATCGATGTTTACCAGGTGCTCCGATACGCACTCTGTGGAGCCTCTAGAGAATAACAGCTCTTCTGTTCGTCGATTCCACTCGTAATTTAATACCATCAACCCACTCAAACTACACAACGGACCGATGAACACTGACCCTCAACCCTGCACTGTCTGATTGGATTCTTAACACCGTTTGATGTTAGCCCTGGACTCTTCCATTGATCTATTATACTCCGTCGCGGGTGTGTGCTTTAAAACTACTTCATTCGGCAAGCTCCTGGGAATGAATGAGAGTGAATGGGGGATTCAGCCGGGACAGGACAGCTGATGATGCTTGTGTTCAGTCTATGCAAATACAATGGGGTACGCTTCACAAGAGTACTTGTGTTACACTAAAATTAAATATCCCTGGGGATCCCCCCACCCTCCCCCCACCACTGGGCACTGGAAACTGTACACTGTCTCGTGTCCTGCATGGGTGGGTCTTCTATGGGGGTGACATTAGCTCAGAACCCGGCCCTGTGGGCAGTGTGTGTGGGGACGCGGGGCAGAGGGGGGACTGTAGGGGGAGGCAGACAGGGTGCGGGAGGGAGCGTGAGGGGGGCATACCGAACCTGGCCCTGTGGGCAGTGTGTGTGGGGACGCGGGGCAGAGGGGGGACTGTAGGGTGAGGCAGACAGGGTGCGGGAGGGAGCATGAGGGGGCCATATCGAACCCGGCCCTGTGGGCAGTGTGTGTGGGGACACGGGGCAGAGGGGGGGCTGTAGGGTGAGACAGACAGGGTGCGGGAGGGGGCGTGAGGGGGGCATATCGAACCCGGCCCTGTGCGTAGGGCGTCCGCTGAGCGCACAGTCCTGTGAGTGACAGGTCTGCTGATCCGATCGTTCAGCCCAGGAGCGCCCCGCAACAGGGACGTCTGGCGGGGGGGGCAGGGTGGGGGGTGGGGGGGGGGGGGATTGTGGCCCTCCAGGAGCAGCAGAAACTGTGTAGATTTGCACAAAAATTTTAATTCAATTCAACTGAGTTTTATTTGTACAGCGCTTTGTAAAGAATACTATGGCAAGGACGCTTTAACAGAGCAGCAGGAAGGCAAACGGCAGACCTGAACACCCCGAAATAACAAGTGAGGTCAAAAAAAAAAAAAAAAAAAAAAAAAAAAAAAAAACTGGTTTAACCGAAGATCCTTTGACGGACGAGGCCCAGACCGATTCGACGGGGTACGGGAGGAGAGCCCCAAAGGGACGCAGGACAACACGCACGCGGCCACATTATGATTACATTATGCATACCGCATGTACCGCTATGCTAATGCGCCGTCTCGTCTGGCTTTCCTATTTGCATGAAGACCGAGAGCGGTGTAATTAGGGGCAGCTAAACGTGAATCTGCGGAGAAGTGAGAGAAGGGTGGAAAAGAGGAGGGGAAAGGCAGATAAATAAGTAGAGGAGGTAACGAGAGAGCGCTTTTAAAAAAAGTTAGACGCACAAGTTGTGAGAGATTTAAGCATAAATTTGCTTTGGCTCACTGTATCGTTTAATAGTTCCCTGCTGCCCTCTAGTGTTAAAGGAAGGTATTGGCCAGCTGACCAGAGTAGGCTCTCTAAAGTCTGTCTGAGCTTGCTATCTTAGTCACTGGGTTGGATCTTTAATAAGCCATCATCATCATCATCATCATCATCATCATCATCATCATCATCATCATCATCACACACACACACACACACACACACACACACACAAAACTGTTTTGGATTGTTTGTGTTATGCTATAATCTGGTTTGAGGTTGAATGCAGGGTGGAGAGGCACGTCTCGCCCTCAACCGTTACGCAGGAGACGCGAGACACAAAAATCAGTGACCGATAAATTGTGCTCTCCTTCCGTAAGAACATTCATTCATTCATTCATTCATTCATTCATTATCCTAACTCGCTTATCCTGAACAGGGTCGCAGGGGGGCTGGAGCCTATCCCAGCACACATTGGGCAAAAGGCAGGAATACACCATGGACAGGTCACCAGTCCATTGCAGGGCACACACACCATTCACTCACACACGGGCAATTTAGACTCTCCAATCAGCCTAACCTGCATGTCTTTGGACTGTGGGAGGAAACCGGAGTACCCGGAGGAAGCCCACGCAGACACGGGGAGAACATGCAAACTCCACACAGAGAGGCCGACGGGGATTCGAACCCAGGACCTCCTTGCTGTGGCAGTGCTACCCGCTGCACCATCCGTGCCGCCCCGTAAGAACACACCTATAACAAATATGTTTGAATGCGCAAATCCTTTGTTCCTCTAATGCCTTGTGCACACTACAGAATAATCAGGCCAATTTTAGATTATATTCACAGACACGTCTTAACACTCCCTACCATCGTCATTTAAAATGTGTAACACAACATTAGGCTTTATGATTGCTTAATGAACAGTTCAAATGGACCGGCCGATGTAGGACGGGAGCACAGACAGACAGAAACGGATAGAAACGGGACACAAACACAGCCCAAAGGTTAGCACGATGCGTTCAACACTGCAAACAAACACGGCGAACTGTGTTTGCAGCAAACAGTTACCGTTGAACGATTTTAAATGAACATTCCATTTGGTTCAGCACCAACGCCATGCATGCGATTTAGATTTAACAATGCCAGCTAGCTGATTCTTTGCTTATCTGTGATTTTTCTTAAGGCACGAAGAAATATTACATTGATTAAAGTGTATGACAGCCAAATAATTGTAAAGGTTTTGCCATTTATGTTCGCGGCACACTACCTTTTAAAATGGGTAGCTAACGTTAGCTAAGGTTCGTGGCGAACAGAAAAAAGTTTGAATATGTTCGCGAACGTTAGCTAACGTTTACGCACTGAGCTGGTCTGTAGGCTGAGATCGTCGGGTAAGGACCTTCTGGCAATTCCAAAGGCCAAGCTAAAAACAAAATGGGAGACTGAGCCTGGCTATTAGGGCCCCTCAACTCTGCCTGAATACCGTGCCAGAAAGGGAGGGAGGGAGCAAGGAGGAAGAGAGAGCGAGAGAAAGAGAGAGAGCCGAGAGTGCTCACACTCGTTGCATGTTGTTCTGTATATGTCTTCCGTGTTTCTGTGTGTTTCTATGTAGTATAACGTATCGTATTACACTGTATGTGTTGCCGTGGCAACATGACAGTAGTTGTTCCGCTAATAAAGCATTTTGAAGTTAAATTGAAATTTTGAAGTTAAGTTGAGAGAGAGAGAGAGGGAAGGAGGGAGAGAGAGAGAGAGGGGGGAAGAAGGGAGAGAGAGAGGGAAGGAGGGAGAGAGAGTGAGAGAGAGAGGGAGAGCTGGTCTCACTGCTCCTGGAGCTGCAGAGAGCTGGGGTGGTTCTGGATGTCCATGCTCTGGTTGCTGTAGCGTCCGCACTGGACGTCCATGCTGTAGGCCTGAGACTTATCACACCAGTCCTGCTCTAGAGTCTGCTTCACCTCTCTGTCAGCCCTGGGAGAGAGAGGAGAGAGAGAGAGAGAGAGAGAGAGAGAGAGAGAGAGAGAGAGAGAGAGAGAGAGAGAGAGAGAGAGAGAGGGAGGGAGGGAGAGAGAGAGAGGGAGAGAGACCAGGAGAGAGAGAGAGAGAGAGCGGGTGGGTCCATCAGTTCAAAGGTTTTTTAAAAATAAAAAGTTTGTAGTTTTGAAGCATTCCCCTATCATGGCAGGATGTGCCGTTAGGCCTGTCTGATCTGGACATTCACTCATGATGAGTTTTCACTTCAATCAAGACTGTTTTCTTTATGCATGTACTGTTTAAATGTTTAAATGTTTAAGTGCACTTATAAAGAGATGCATCTGATCTGTAAGTACGAGAAATATCATCAGGCGAGCTGGTTGTTCTTGTGACTGTCATGATATTGTGTGGATGACTGTTAGTTTCGCAATCCTGCTTTCAGAAAATGTGTTCGTGTGATCTGGATGCCACAGCGCTGATTTTCTGACCTTATTTGATTGACGGTTTGGTTTAAAGTTTTTTTCAGAAGTGCTTGGACACTCCGGATCAGCTCCACTTCCTTTATAAAAAAACAAACAAAAAAACAACAACATTAAAACATTTTAGTATCTTTTCCTATTGCCATCACGCACAGCATGAACTGTAGCTACTTCATCTATCTGATTAAGTATACACTCAGTGATCACTTTATTAGGTAGACCTGTACACCAGCTTGTTAATGCAAATATTTAATCAGCCAATCATGTGGCAGCAACTGAATGCATAAAAGAATGTGGTCATGGTCAAGAGGTTCAGCTTCTCAGACCAAATATCGGAATGGAGAAGAAATGTGATCTAAGTGACTTTGACCGTGGAATGATTGTTGGTGGCAGACAGGGTGGTTTGAGTATCTCAGAAACTTCTGATCTCTTGGAATTTTCATGCAGAACAGTCTCTAGAGTTTGCAGAGAATGGTGCGAGAAACAAAAAAACCATCCAGTGAGCAGCAGTTCTGTGGGCAGAAACACGTAATTAATGAGAGAGGTCAGAGGAGAGTAGCCAGATCGAAGCTGACAGGAAGGTGACAGTAACACAAATATCCACACATTACAACAGAAGAGCATCTTTGAATACACAACTCATCATAACTCTTAAGTGGATAGGCTACAGCACCAGAATACTTAATAAGTCTAATTAATACATAAATACATAATTAAAGTGCTCACTGAGTGTATCTAAAACCGCATAATAAATTCAATAGAGGTTCATTGAATATGGTTGGGACCTAAAAATGAAATAAAGTATTCACTCTCAGTAGCTGTTCCTCCACTTCGTCTTTGACCAAGTCTGGTCCGAGTCGGCGCTCCCGGCAGGTGAGGTTGTCCGTCGCAATGGCGTAAGGGATCTCGGTGGCTTCCAGCGCCTTTTCCAGTCGGCGCTTTTGCCCCAACAGCATCTCTATCTCCCTGGTTAGCTCCTCGATGTGCCGGTGCAGTTCCGACTGCCAGAAGTTAATTTCCTGCAGCCGTTCTCCCAAGTACCGCGTCCCCTCCGCCTGGGACCGAAGCGTCCTCGTCTCCGTCTCCTTGTGAAGAGATTTTGACTCATATCGGATCCTCTCCGCGTTGTCCCGATCGCCTGTCGCCTGGGCGAAAGTGGAGTTGTTTTTGGCTCCCCACTCATCAGGCGTATACTTGGCGGTCCGGTAGCCTACCGTAGCCAAACCAGAGGACGGAAACATGTTCTCTTTGATAATCGACTCTTGGGATCTGGGAGGCAGATCATGGGATACAGCCCGCGTGTCAACAAATGGTCTTGACACTAAAAGTTCACCTGACATTTTGTTATGAATAAAATGTTACCTCTAAAAAAGAAAAATTGAGGATGTGACAGACAGCCGCGGTATTTGCACTGGCGTGTTTTGTTTATCAATGTGTTTGCTTTGCGTTGCCAGGGAACCTCGTTTCCATGGACGCGTGACACCTGGACAACTCCACCGGAGATCGCGATGCGTTTCATTATGGTCAGATCTGAAGGCTGAGTTTAAAGTGTAGCGCAAAGATACAGCAGGCCGTACACTGTTTATGCGATATGTTTATTTCACGAATAGACGTATTCATCTAGTTTCAGTTAGCCCTCTTATTATGTTAAGATGTTATGACCGCTTTTATGTTTGGGGTCTAATTGAGCCCAACAGTTCAAATAAGCACACAATTATTGTGACAGAAATATTTGGACACTTTGGTTGTCGTCTTCTTATCGTTTCCAAAATGACTAGCCTTTAATCCATAAATATGACAAATGTGAAAAACATCTCATTCAGGTTCAGTAAGTGAAAGTTTGGCACCTGTATGGTAGAGTGCCACCAGAATCATCCGCAAAGAAGTCTGAGATACATATTAAAATGGTTGTATATTTTCTTACATATTATACAGTTCAAAAGAACCCCACACAACACATTCTTATGTAAAGTTGGTACATGAATTAGCATAGCCATATGTTTTTATTGCATGTTTGCAATTTATCCCACCAAATTAGAAAGTTAGAAAGATCATGCAGTATCAACATGAAGCAAGGTTAACTGATTTTTAAGACACTAAATGGGATCAAATTGACCCCAATCATAGTGGGAGGGTTAAGAACATTCTCCTTTCAACATAATGGTCTTAAACACAGATTTTTCTTCTACACTTTTTATGCATAGTAAAATTCTCATTGTTAATTACAGGAAACCCTAACATAGTACACATTGTGCTTGAGTTGATTTAACACGTGTACAAGGCCACCTTTATGTTTATTGTGGTTTGTTATGACTGTTTAAATTTCTAGCTGTGGCATACGGTCAAATAGTTCATAGCATTCATGGTCGCATACAGTAAGCTACACCCAATCTCGAGAAGTAAATATTCTTCACAAATCAGGGAAGACAATTTCTGCATGGTCGAAACCATCAGAATACATACAGTATCTGATGTGAAAATGCATTTGGTTTCAGACTTGGATAGAATAGATAGAATGGAGAGGATGTTATTTGAAAATCAAACGCATTACAGATTATGAGTAGAAGAGTGGTAGAATTACGTCACTAGTGTTGACGTAATTGTAGTTTTATTACGGTCCCTTAAAACCTGGTGCAAATTATGTTGTTACAAAATGTTGTTCAAAAATATATTTGAAAAGATGAGCCAGGGAACATGCCCGCCCGGTACTTCCTGTTGACTCTGTTATAACGGGTCATCTGTGCTGCCGTAGGCCCAATTTGTTTAAAAATTGTTTCCGTGTATTGCATCCGAGTGTGTACAAAGGTGAATATGAAAATAAAAGCACCAAGTTCTGGTGTCTCGGTGGCGCAGCCTGTAGAGCACTGACCGCATGCTCATTGCGAGCCGCGACGTCGGCGGCTCGAGTCCGACCGTCCGACATTTGTCGCGTGTCTTCCCCTCTCTCTCGCTCCAATTCTTCCTGTCCCTCTGTGCTGTGTGCTGTCCAATAAAGCTGAAAAAGGCCTAAAAAATATCTTTAAAAAAAGCACCAAGTTCACAGTAATATCCTGCCCAGAAATATTTTAGTGCTGCACGCAGACTCGACTCAAGCCACGCCAGGTTTCATGTGTTATCTCTGTCCTGAAAGCGAATGGCGTTTGAGAGGCATGTCGTAGCTTATAAAGCAAAAAATATATAAAACATTCGGTAGTAAATGGTTGGCATTTATATAGCACCTTTATGCAAAGCGCTGTACAATTGATGCTTCTCATTCACCCATTCATACACACACTCACACACCAACGGCGATTGGCTACCATGCAAGGTACCAACCATTTACATTTTACATTTTTGTCATTTGGCAGACGCTTTTAATCCAAAGCGACTTACAAGTGCATAGGTTCTACCATAAGTCAAAGCATCACATCCAGAACTGGCAAAATACACATGAAATGCTGTTCAAAACATAGTCGTCATCATAAGTGCAATTTTTCTTCTTTTTTTTGGGGGGGGGGGGGGGGGTTAGACAAGGATAGGGATATCAGAAAGGAGGGGCAGGGGAAAATCAGGAGGGAGGACTAAGGTAGAGGTTGAAAAGGTGGGTTTTGAGTCTGCGTCGAAATAGGGGGAGGGATTCTGCTGTTCTGACAGTGGTAGGCAAGTCTTTCCACCACTGAAGAACCAGAACGGAAAACAGGCAGGAAC
>NC_083761.1:82233950-82241450 GCF_963514075.1 Conger conger | reverse complement strand
TGCCGGTTCGATCCCCCGCCCGGGCTGTCGAAGTGTCCCTGAGCAAGACGCCTAACCCCCATTTGCTCCCGACGAGCTGGTCGGCGCCTTGCATGGCAGCCAATCGCCGTCGGTGTGCGAGTGTGTGTGAATGAGAAGCATCAATTGTAGAGCGCTTTGGATGAAGGCGCTATATAAATGCCCAGGTATGACGCGGGTACAGCTGTGCATGCCTGTCCTCCTCCTCATGCACCGTCAGGTTTAGAGAAGGCCAGTGGGCATCCTGTCCGCTGCCTCCCTCCTCGTTACGAAGCCAAAGCAAGGCTACCTCCTGTGTTTGTGCTTGGAGGTAGATCCGGAACACCCAAGTGAGTCAGTGATATCAGGACATTAAGTATTATAGATTGCAAAAGGTGCAAAAGCCTGATAAGAGTTGGAATGGTGTGTGGGTGTGCGTGGTTTGCTTGTGTCACGGGGGGAACAATGACTCCTTTCTGGGGTGTTTTGAGCGTGAAGAGGTGGGGCCAGCATGTTTCAAACCATGTCATCCAACCGGGTACGAGATGGTACAGCCAGAAACATCAAAATGCTGTTTACCTTTTTCTAAAAAAAACCTTTTTGTCTTCCTCTCTCCGTTTTCAGTTCTTATTTGAATGATCCAGGGACAGCTGAGCAGCAGCTGAGAACACTTACTGCAGGGTGGGGTGGAACGTTCTGGCAAACAAACTCCCACGGAATTGAGGAAATAACCCGTGCTCCCAGCTTTGGAACTTAATATGCAACAGGGATTGCCTAATAACACAGATCCATGGCTTATCGGGAAGCAGAACATGAATCACTCCACATCCATGTTGGGTAATGTGACACTGTATGTGTGTGTGTGTGTGCATGCGTGTGTGTGTGTGTGTGTGTGTGTGTGTGTGCATGCGTGCGAGTGTGTGCGTGTGTATGTGTGTGAGTGTGTGTGCGTGCGCATGCGTGCGTGTGTATGTGTGCGAGTGTGTGTGGATGTGTGCGTGCGTGTATGCGTGTATGTGCGTGCATGTGTGTGTGGACGTGTGTGTATGTGTGTGTGCGCGTACGTGTTTGTGTGCGTGTATCTATGTGTGTGTGCTTGCATGCGTGTGCGCACGTGTATGTGTTTTACGTTTAACCTCTACAACTGAACAAGCAAAGATCAATTGAAATGGGGCATCAGAAATGTAGGTCAAGTGCAGACTGAACACACACCTCTTCAAGATGCACCTCTCCCCACCCCTCCCTACCTGCCTGTAATCTTTAAATCCTTCTTCGGCTGCAGTAGTTTTAGATATAGTCCCTTGTCAGATTCATCAAATAGGCCCTAGTCCTTATCTTCGTTGTACTCGTAGGAATTAGAACTGTACTTCCAGCGCACTTGTCCCTGGTTATGGGTTTGCACTTTGCTGTGCCTCACTCTGGATAAGGGCGTGATGTGATGTAATGCAGTAACTGGCAGTAGATCCCTCTTAAAGGCCCACCCGCATCCGCGCTCTCTTCCTGGTTTCAGAATGTGAAACGCCCACAGAACCTTCATAAAGAGTTGTGACGTAGGTCAGTCCCCCCCCCCCCCCCCCTCCTCCGGAGCCCAATTCTTCATCCTGTGCTCATCTCTCTGTGTTAACACTTAGCAACGGCGTCCTAAAATATGCATCCTTCCACAAAATTGCAATTGTCTCAGTATTGAACAGAAACGGAAAGCTGCAGGAGGCTATGAAAGGCTCAAAATCACTGAAAAACGCCTCTGGGCCTTTAAGCCTTTGGTTTTGTCATTGTGATGGACTCCCCCTAAAACAGAGGACATGATACAACAAATCTGCTACAAAGACTCACACTTACAACACATTTCCGTTGCCTGAACTCTGCTGCGACAAACTCATCTCTAAACTTTGAAAGTCTTGGAGATCTCCATAACTATTATAACTGGGTTGATGTGTGAAAGAATTTTCATTTTGGGGGGGGGGGGGGATAATTACATTAAATGAATGGCATTGGGCAGATGCTCTTATCCAGAGCAACGTACAGTTGATTAGACTAAGCATGAGACAATCCTCCCCCTGGAGCAATGCAGGGTTAAGGGCCTTGCTCAAGGGCCCCAACGGCTGTGTGGATCATATTGTGGCCACACCGGGATTAGAACCACCGACCTCGCCTGTCCCAGTCATTTACCTTAACCACTACGCTACAGGCCGCCCTATAATATTAATAATACTAAAACCACAGATTTTTGCACACAACAACACACACACACACACACATACTGTATCCTCAATAAGGCATGTTTCAGACTGTCTCCTGGTTTCTCACACAGGAGAATGCTGCCAGACCAGCAGAGCGCATTGTGAAATGGCATTAGCATCGACACACCCCCTTCCACAGGCCAGCTCTTTCACTAATGCACTCGCCCCGATGAAATCTCCCCGCACAGCCTCAGAATGGAGTCAGCACTGAGGTCATGGGATGGAGGCTTTATTCCATTAGCGCCTCCTTCTCTCTCCCTCTCTGTCTCTCTCTTTCTCTCCCTCTCCATCTCTATTTCTGCCTCTTCCTCCCTCCTTCTCCCTCTCTATCTCTCTCCGTCTTCCTCCCTCTCTTTAGCTCTCTCCCTCCCTCCCTCCCTCCCTCCCTCTCTCTCTCTCTCTCCCTCCCTCTCTCTCTCTCTCCCTCCCTCCCTCTCTCTCTCTCTCCCTCCCTCCCTCCCTCTCTCTCTCTCTCCCTCCCTCCCTCCCTCTCTCTCTCTCTCTCTCCCTCCCTCTCTCCCTCCCTCCCTCCCTCTCAGCCACTCCCAGACGCTGGTTTTCAGAGCCTGTTTCAGTACCGCTCAGATACTCCTGGGACTGACAGCAGCGCCTCAGCTTCTCTGCCCCGCGAATCTACTGGAACAGAACCAGAACCAGAACCAGGTAGGAGCTGGAGGGGGGAGGGGGGGAGGGGTTGGTTGAGAGAGGGGGATAAGGGGAGAGGGGAGGGGGGAGAGGGTTTATTTTGGGGGGATATAGAGTTACAGTTGAGTTACTGAAGAGCAGGCAGTAGATTCTGGCTGCCTGTTTATTCAGAGAGAAGACTTTTTCAGCCCCTCTCCTGGAACAGCCAGTCGCAGTTAAAGTGAGATACAATATGTGGAGCTGTCCTACATTATTTTACTATCATTATTTTCTTCTTCTTTTTCTTCTTCTTCTCTTTTCTTCTTCTTGCTTGTTGAGAAATGGACAGCTGCCCCTCCTAACTCGATTAACAGCCTTTTACAGAAATCCCAACGGCACAAACTCTGCGGGACGAATACTTGAAAAGGAAGCCATGACCACACCGCGGCTGTTGTTGTGCGTTGTGATGATTAACACATGTGCTACGTGAGGACGAGACCTCCCTGCCTTACTGCCGTTTAGCAGACACTGTAGCGCAGGGCAGCTTTGTTTTTACGCAGTTTAACGTTTTTTTAAATTCGGTTCATACAGCTTTTACGGCTCACAGCCGTTCGTGCGGCGAACTATAATCAATCCAGGCGAAGGACCTCACAGGGCCCGCCTCTCCGTTACAGGGCCAGGAGGGTAATCATTAATCTCTGCCGCCCGTCGACGCTCCAGCCCCGCCTACTCTCGGTACGGATGTCAGTGCAGTGACGAACAAAGGCTTCGGTAAACACATTTCAATTATGCATTACGTCTTCCTGTTGTTGTTGCCATTAGCCGCTTCTTAGCTTCCGGCATGACACGGAGGCTCTTTATTAACTCTGATTAACAAATCGGCCCCCGCCATACCAGCGTGTAGCAAACGACAGGAAATATAAACATAAAGATTCTGTCACTTTTTTCACTTTTTTAATGCATTCATTAAGCCACAAGGTAAATGTTTACCAAGAGATTACCCAGAGTAACTTAACAAAAGGACTTTTGATATAAGGCATGTCATTTCTAAGCATGAGAGCTAGGGGCGTATCATGAAGTGGGATTACCGAGTTAGCTGGATAAATTCACCAAGTAAAACCCGGAACCCTTCCAAATCTGGAACACGGACTGTAAAAACTGCTGTTTTAGGACTAGTGTTTTGTTTAGGTTTGTGCGAGTAGAATAATTATTGCACTGCAAAAAACAAGAAATAAGTCTCAACATTTATATTAGTTTCACGTACATTTCGACTTAAAAACTTATTTCTATGATGTATTTGCGAAATAAGACAATATTGTCTTATTTTTTGCTAAATACTGTAACGAAATATTGCAGATGAGGCGCAACAGTTCGACTCATTTAAAGATTTGCCAATGGGGTAAAATAAATGTGCTTATCAGACAAACAGTAACTTAAGCCAAGCTAAAAATGTTCTACTTTAAGAGTAAGATTTTAAGTGTCAGTCCAAGACTAAAAAACTTTCATGACCTGGGGCCAGTTGGGGCCGGTTGGTCTTAACGACGTCCGGTGTTGTGTCACATTGATATACAGTATTATGTCGTGGGAATGTTGCTAAGCAGCAAGCGTTGCTTGGCTACATTAGCATTACTCCTCCCGTTTCATTTGTCGACATTAATCGTGTCCGCTAAAGTATTCTGAAAAGCACAATTTAGGATACCATTTTTAAGTGCTGCTATGTCCAAGACGGCGCAAAGTGGATGTTTGAGATTTTACTCTGTTTTGCTGTGATACAATCGTCAGAGACCTGTTGATTAATGTAGATAGCTGTTTCGGTGTGTGTGCGTGCGTGCGCGCGTGCGTGTGGGCCTGTTTGTGGGCAGGTTGGCACACGCTGGTGAACGCATGAGTTTTATGAGTTTGTGTTCGGGGAGCTCTGGGGCTTAACTGCGGTGAAGCTTCTCTCGAGAAGGAAAAGGGCAAAAGCAGGGCGAACAGGAAATAGAGCCCAAACCGGACAGCGTGCACTTCCTCCATTCCAAACACTCCATTCCAGACAACATTTTTATGTTCCTCTATCATGCTTACACAATCTCACTTTCTCTCTCTTGCTTTCTCTCTCACTCACATACACACACGCACGCACACACACACACCCTCTTTCTCTCACGCATTCACACACACACACACACACACACACACACCCTCTTTCTCTCTCACACACACACACACACACACACACACACACAATCGCTGTCACTCTCTGTGACATTATTTCAGAGCCCCGCTCCCTCCCACCTCCCTCCTTTCTTTCTCCCTCTCTCTCTCTCTCCCTCCATCTCCTCTGTCCACTGCCTGGTTCTGATGACCCAAAACCATTTGGACAGCATCACAGGCAGCCAATCAGGACTGTGTTTGACTCAGCGTATGGCTCCATCTATCTGCTTCAGCTGAGAGAAAAGGCTTTTGTTAATCGCCAGACAACAGAGAACAGGGTGTTCAAATACCCATCTTCAGGACAATGAAACCACCTCAAGGTTCTGTAAATGGTGGATGTTTGGCCACAAACCTGTCCTTGTGAGTGAGTCTACTGTAATCTACCAAAGCACAGTACCAATTCGGAATACAGATTACATTCACAACACACCAGAATTTTATACAGTGCCATTACCCAAAGCGCTGTACAATTGATGCTTCTCATTCAACTATTCATACACACACCATGCAAAGCACCAACCAGCTTGTCAGGAGCAACTGGGGGTCAGGGCGTTAGGGCGGGGTGGAACCGGCAACCGTCTGACTGCGAGGCCACTGCTCTAACACCCCAGGAGACCCCATAATCTGAATTATTATACGAGGTAGGAGAGTGAGAGGATGGGAGAGGCTACGTGGGTCCTTCAGTCACCATGGGAACATGGCCCATTGTTCTACTGTCCCCTGGATCTGGGCCCAGCAACAACCCACAGAACTCCCCTTCACTCAGCCAGAATATGGAAATGAAAGTCCCAGTTCTGGACTATTTTTTGGGGCCAGCATTACATTGGCCAACCCATTACATTACAGTTATTTAGCCTACACCGTTTATCTGAAGCAACTAACAGTTGATTAGACTAAGCAAGGGACAATCCCCCCCTGGAGCAGTGTGGGGTTAAGGGCCTTGCTCAAGGGCCCAACAGCTGCACTGACCTTATCGTAGCTACACCCGGGTTTTGAACCGCCGACCTTCCGGGTCGCAGTCAAGCAGCTCAACCGCTACGCTACAGGCCGTCCCCATGGCCTGCCCTCCACTTCCACATGCAGGCAGAGTTATAGTGAGGGTAGGGGGGGGTCATCGCTGGGACAGACCAGGCTTGTTCTGCCACTTGGCAGAACACCTCAGATCAGACACGCGGCGGCACCATGGAAACGGTTGCCGTTGACGGTGCGACGGTAACGGAGGGTTCTGTTCTGGTCCGGTCACATGGTCGTGTGGCGGCCGTAGACGCCGCTCACAGGAACAGACGCGCGGTGGAGCCGCGTTCGGGCCGGGGCGGAGAGGGGAGCCCAGCAGACGTTGATATTCTGGGGGGGGGGTTGTGTTTGGGGAGGTGGTGTTTGGGGGGGGTTGTAGCATTTTTACCAGTGGGTTGGTAGCATTTTCTCCAGGATTAGTTAAGTCATCTCGTTTGTTTGCTGGTTCTAATTCAGTTTAGTCGTCATTATAGTGTTCTGTTGTGTACTTGTTTGTTTGTTAGCTCATAGAAGTGGTGTTTATTTAGATTGCAGTGACTGGGTTAGGTGTTTGTTTCTCTCAGGTGAGCTAGGCTATTAAGTTAGGCTATTGTTTTTACTGGCTGGCAGGCCACAGCCAGTCAACACAGGGGAGGGGGTTGTGTTGGGATGGAGAGGGGATCCCAGCAGACACTGACCTGCCAACCTTGGAAAAGATTTTGAGTAGCAACTTACTGTGGCGGCACGGCGCAAGGTCAGGCACATTGGCTGATCAGTATTGATTGAGTTCACATGCTCACTCATCACAACTTATTACTAAGCACATAGATCCCACTCACCACCACATCTAGTTATTCAACATACAAGTAGACTATGAAGAAAACAAAAACTCTTTTAATGAAAAGGCAATATATTTCAGTTTTCTGTGCTTTGATACATTTTGGAACATGTTCCAATGTTTTCACCAAGACATTTGGCATAAGGTAACTGAAAATCCCTGAAACAGAACTTAAAGTTATATTATCACCTGTAGCTCCTTGATGGCTAACGTCAAAATCATAATTGCACACGGTGCAAAACGCATGATTAGGCAGTTTAGAGGGGCGGAGGCATGGCCATTGATCTTGATACTTCTTCAGGAACTTCTGAGGGGCATAGACTCGCTTCTTTTTAGATTTGCTTCCCCCCCTCTCTCTCTCTCTCTCTCTCTCTGTCAGTATCCTCATCTGACGTCATGTGTATTATTAACCGCAAGGCACACACATACACGAACACACATCATCATCATCATCATCATCCTCGTGTTTTTCTTATTAGGCTCCCACACGCACTTGCGTGAAAACACTTCGTACGCTGCTCATAAGAATCTCACAGGCACGTGTAGTTTGGAAGGTTTGGAACGCACAGTAGCCTATCAGTTGACTGGATGGAAACATCAGTAGGCTACCAT
>NC_083761.1:82201450-82228950 GCF_963514075.1 Conger conger | reverse complement strand
GAACCAACAGGTCCGAGACCGCTTGCGAGAGGCGGTCTCGGACCGTTTCAAGCAAACTCTGGAGCGGTTCGATTACAGCGAGAACATAATCTTGACCCAATTGCAGGAAGTGAACCAAAACGCAGAGGACTGTCGGCTGATTGCGCGGGCATTTGTTGTTAGCCTAGCTAGCTACTAAACAGAAGGACAGGTGACATGGCTAGGAGAGGACTAATATCTGCTTGACATCTGGGCCGAAAAGCACATGCAGAATATGCTGAATAAAGTCCACACAAAAAAGAGGTTTATAGACACATTCGAGATCAACTGGAGGAGAAGGGATTTGTGCGCACAATCGATCAGTGCCGAGTCAACGTAAAAATAAAAAAAACTCAAGACAGAAATATTTCGCGATTCCCTGCCTCGAAGTAGCAGCTCTGCAGACGAAAAGGAATCTATCAAACTGGTTGCCCAAGATACTATACCTTGAACTTCCTTGAAATTCCAATCTTCTGAATATGTCGGGGTAGGACTGTATCAAGGCACGCCTTCTCTGGGCAAACCGTTGTCGGATCGTAACACGTCTCCTTTGGAAGTAGTGGATCAAGATATTGTTGACAACCCCGGAGCCTTATAACAGGCGTTCGTTCTGAGCAATATTATCCTGTGTTTGGTTGAAACACCAAAGCAGGATAACTGCCAGTATCACTTCACGTATACGTGTGTTCTGCTCCATGTTGCTCGGTGAGTGTTGTTGATTGCCCAAATGAAGCACGGCTAATTCTACCACAAAGCTCAACAATGAGATGTCTTTCAACTGCCGTCAACTTGTTGATTTCCGTGTTTATATTTTCCACCGCCAAATTTCGGACCAATAAGAACGGACCTGCTCCGTTGTAAACGGCCCTCAGCATTTAAAATAAAAATTTTTTTAAATATATTTGGTCCGCTTTGATTTGTGCACTTAAATATCTTAAGTATTTATCAAACTAAAAATATCTTGAAAAATACATTTCATTCTGATTCAGACTAACCAAACGGACTATACTTGTGAAAGCGCTCTATAATACATACGGTACATCCATATTAATCCATAATCCATAAACTCCTGCGCAACACAACACCTACACACATTCTGGAATATACACCTCCGCACCCTCTTCGCCGTACTTAACGTACGAATACCTACACGTAAACTAAAAACAGCACCAGTACTGTACGTCTGTTCATATACATATTGCACCTTATCTTGGCGAATGGACATTTCCACTTTATCGTATTGATATAACCCACACTGGAGTTCCCCGCCCATAGCATGTTGTCAACTGCCCTGCTTCCTCCAGGCCACTAAGGGGCGCTCTCTCCGCTCTCCCTCTGCAGGTGCTGGCCGTGCTGCTTCATCCCCTTCTGCGTGGACTCGTGCAAGGACGTCGAGCACCGCTGTCCCAGCTGCAAGAACCTCGTCCACATCTACAAGCGCATGTGAGGGGGGAGGGGGGTAGGTTCGGTGGCGGTTCGGCAGCGGACTCACTCTGAGGAGGGAGGGGCGGGCGGGGGGTCCGAACCGAGCTCCCTGGAACGCCTCCTCCTGCGACGGGAGCAGCCGCGGAAGACCACAGGCGACAGCCGAAACCTCCCGCTCTCCTGCAAACACTCGGAGGTGGAAGGTCCAGGGGTCGGAAAGTAAAAGTCGTGCGTCGTGTGTTTTCATCCACCCGATGACCAATAGCTCATTTCACTACTTCGCTCTACCGCCCCACTGGCCCGAGGAACTGTGCTAATCCGCTAATCCATGCAATTGACACAAATTACTGGGTAGGATTTTTTACTTTTGCGATCCGGGGATTTTCCACCTCTGCAAACATTCCAAAGTGTCTCATTGCCACTGTACTTCACCGACCTATACCTTGCGTACATATTAAAGTCTTGAATGTGAACGTATCAAATAAATATTGCACATTTGACGGGGCCTATAAATTTGCCCAGCTTTGAAGGCAGTGCACCAAAATCCAGAATACAGTAAATTGGGTTATACCTACACTCCGTGTGCGTGCCATATGCGTCTTCTCCAGCCAGCACTTAGGGAATCTGTGGCCATTTTGAAGTCTGTACTGAACCCGTATTGTCTTCAGGTTATATCGATCTGTGTGCTGTGACTGTTGTTGCTTGTTTATTATTTGCACAAGTATGATTGCACAGTCTTTTTCATTTATTCATTTGAATGAACTAGTATCATGTTTTTGTACACAGTCTTTTGCTGTTAATGTTGTATATACATGAATAAAAGAAATGATTCAGTTGCACTTTATTATAATTATCCCTAAGTTATTTATAAGCTCACAGTAATTCACGAACGAATCATCAGAAAATCATTTACCCACCCAACACTCACCTGTTCAGCTAAACATGGTATTCCCCTTAACATAATACCCCTGTATCACCCCTGTATCACCTGTTACCAAATAAGCCCCCAGTTCCAATGCTACCAGATGGTCTACCTGTACCTTCTCTGTGCAGTTAACATTTTACACTTTTACACTGCCAATTTATTACACAACTCTTAAAATATAATTCCCTGTGTAAACTGACTTGAATGAAACACGTATAATACAGTATCCCCTCACAACATAAAACTCTTGTATTGGGAATGTGCAGGTATGAAATAAAACTACCAATTGTTGTTTTTATTTCCCAAAGTATCAAAGTAAATGAATTTAATTTCCCCTCACCATAAGGCTGTCTTATACATGTTGGCGTAACAGATGACATAAAATCCTGATACTTTTATCTATGAGCATCTGTCATAGCATTTACTAATAAAAGTATGAGTTTTATACTATGGATTCATCGTATTTACATTTTTATTAACCAGATTAGTTTTTTGAACAGTAAGTCAGTCTCACAAAAACAATTAGGCTTTATACATTGACATTTTTTAAGCGAATTGTTTCCGCCTGGAACTTGCTAGCTAGGTAAATTCACCAGTGTTAGCTTCAAAAATGCAAATGTTTAATTCACTGCTGAGTTGATTGAGTTTTCTGGTGAAAAGAGCCTTTGGTTAACTCTGTGACGGCTCGAGTAAAGCATAGGAGCTTTAATACGTTGCTCACAAGCCGATGATAATGGTATGGTTACTGATTTTATTCAGTTGTGAATGCTGAGGAGGTAATGAGGCCTCCTGCTGAATATAACAGAAAGTGAACATTCTAGTTAACGTAATTGTGTCTATTCTATACTATGTGTGACAGGTTGTTTTTTTATTCTCCTGGATTTATTATAGATGTGACCCAGGCTTGATAGGCTTGATGCACAGACCATCCCAGGCTGTCCTTGTGACCAGCCCGAGAGGGAACATTTGAAACCAGTGTGGCCAATGGAGGGCAACAGAACCGATTTGCGTCAGGATCTTGTATTGGTCTGCGTGTTCATATGTATACACAAGTCACTCCTTCCACACTTTAGAATTCTTTTTATTATTATTCTTTATTATTATTTTTTTTTCCCCATTTATTGTTATTTTTTGTGACTGTCTGTTTTGTTTTACCCTCCCCTCAAAGGCTTCATCCTGTTTTCTTCTTTCACTCTCTCTCTTTCCCCCTCCCTCTCCTTCCCCCTCTCTCTCTCTCTCTCTCTGAAATTTACCAATGTAAATATGTTTGTTTTTGTATTATTAAAAATAAAGTTGACCTCCCAAAAAGAAAAAAAAAGAAAAAAAAGGATCTTGTATTGGTATTTTTCTACCAGGGATATCAGTGATCAGAAGGTCAATAAAATATGTTTGTTCAACAAAATAATGAACACTCTTTGGTAACACTTTACTGGCTGGCCTGACACCGTTGCGCACAGTTATGAGTTGTGTAATACATTCGCACAAGTGTAAGGAGTTAGGTACAGTGGAGTAAGTGCAAAGTGTAAGGTTTATGTCACCTCTCCTTGCGAGTCTTTCTCACTGAACTACACCGATACATAGCACCTCAAACAGGAGCGCTACATCCAGAAAAATGTTTTATTCATGATTAGTCCACGGTTTACCACAAGTTATCTATATAACAACACATTTTGTATTAATCATTTACAAATGTATTTAAATAATTTGTTAATGATTAGTTCATGAATAACTAATAACTCATCCACACACACACACACACATACACACACACACAGAACTAGACAGTGATGCACTAGAGTTAGTGCAGAACAGATTTAATTGGGTCCACAGAATCAATGAGCCATTAAGGAAGTACCAAGCAGGATAAGGCGCTAGGTGTGGATGAGGACATGCTGACCCTGTCCTGTGGTTTAAATAGGATGAGACGTTTTTCCATACGCCATTAAGTGGCCCAAGTCTGGTTTGTCCCCTTTGACTGGAACACAACATGCTCTGTTTATAGGCAATAAAATACTAATAAAAACCAAAGGTTAGGCAGAGCTGTCAAGATTCTCTGAGCAGACATGAAAGTAAAGTCTCAGCTTATTCCGCTAATGAACCATTACTTCATTATGAAGACCTAGATGCTGTACTTAATGTAGCCACTAGGTGTCACTGCCCACAAGCTGAAATAAAGCCCAAGACATTTTGCCAGGGAATTAATTTGACAGTATCAGCTCAAGAAAGTTACAGTAGCTCCTCTTGGGGTGTTTGACATTGAAATATATTTGTTTCTAATCTGTTGTGGATAGCCAGGAGCGTCCAAGAAGTGAAGAAAACCTTTTTTCCCTCCAGGAAACCCAAGGGACATTTCAGCGTGATATCTCTTGACGATTTCCTCCGGTTATCTCTGAAGTAACATACGCCGATGGGGAGATCCGCGTAAAAGGATTACAGACATTCTCGAAAGAGCGGTCAGATTGGGAGATATCGTTAAACGCATTACGGGCGCCCCAGAATAGAAGCGCTACTTTTAATTGCAGTCTGGTCGCCCGTCGGATACGGAGTGTCTCCACACCAGCGTTGGGTTTGCGGTAAAAACAGTTTTCCAGCCAACCCCCACTCACCTGATAAGGGCTGTGAGAGCAAATCAGAGTCAGAATGACACTGATGACGTGATATAGCTGCACTGTAGGAACCCCATACAGGGGCACCCAGAAAATTATAGTATTTCCAAACACTACAGTACCAGCAGCATTAGTAGCAGTAGTAGACATACTAAATGTAGTATCTGCTGTTGCAGTACTTGTAGTAGCAGCAGTAGTAGTAGTAGTAGTATCAGTAGCAGCAGCAGTAGTAGTAGTAGCAGTAGCAGCAGTAGTAGTAGTAGCAGTAGTAGCAGCAGTAGTAGTAGTAGTAGCAGCAGTAGTAGTAGTAGTAGTAGTAGTAGTAGTAGCAGTAGCGGCAGTAGTAGTAGTAGTAGCAGCAGTAGTAGCAGCAGAAGTAGTTTTTAGTTGAGCTGGTTGGTGCCTTGCAGGGCAGCCAATCGCTGTTGGTGTGTGAGTGTGTGTGTGTGTGTGAATGGGTGAATGAGAGAATGAGAAGCATCAATTCTACAGCGCTTTGGATAAAGGCACTACATAAATGCAGACCATTACCGTTACCATAGTATTGACAGCAGTAGTAGTAGTAATCATAGTAGTGGCATTTGTAATAGTTCAAATTGTAGTACTAGCAGCAGTACACATGTAAAATGTCTAGTGTTTATTGAACTATAAAAGAGTACATATGGGACCACATATGTACTCTGTAGGAGTTGGTTTAACGGCCCATTTTACTGTGTAAAAGCGATAATTGTAGCAGTAGCAGAAGTAGCTCCAGGAACATTAGCATGGGGGCAGCAGTAGTAGTTGTATTAGCATTAGTAACAGTGTAGCCCTTGTTTTGGTAGCGTCTCTTGGGTTTCCCACGCTCCGCAGGGTCTTTTGGCTCTTCATACCAATAATGTTTGAGTCCTAAATATGACAGGAAACAACTCAACAGGATACCAGTCTGAGCCACCACTCCTCCACTCGACTCCACTTTAACTTTCTTTTTGTTTCCCAGATTTCCCCCTTACTCCAGGAGAGTTGTATCAAAATAAAAGTCCCGCTTGCCAGTGCAAAAATAAACATCAAATAAAAGTATTGCTTACTCATAGAAACGAGTTGCCAAATGCACAACGGCAGCAGCAGTGATTGCAAATATGCTGTGGCCGCTTTGGCAGGAATAGCTGCAATTGTGGTGCAAACAGCCGTCTGGAGTCAATAACAGCGATGAGCTGGCCACTCGATACGGCCGTTATGGCGGGAATGGACCGGGTGACGCCAGTGGGAGCTGGATCACTGAACGGCATCACTGATGCTGCCCTTCGCCAATCACAAACAAGGGCGATAGACGCTCACCAATCAGGGCCTCCCGGTGGCCTCGGGTTGGACTGAGCTGCCCAATCACAGGGGAGGGGGATGGTGAGTACAGTCAGCTCAAAACTAGACTATTGTTCTGGTGGCTTGTCTGACTGTTGGTTGACTGTTTAAAAACACAGGTCACACTAACTGGTTGACCAGCTCATACCCAGCTAGACCAGCTTCATAACCAGCTTAGTCATGCTGGTTGACCAGCTCATACCCAGCTAGACCAGCTTCATAACCAGTTTAGTCATGCTGGTTGACCAGCTCATACCCAGCTAGACCAGCTTCATAACCAGCTTAGTCATGCTGGTTGACCAGCTCATACCCAGCTAGACCAGCTTCATAACCAGCTTAGTCATGCTGGTTGACCAGCTCATACCCAGCTAGACCAGCTTCATAACCAGCTTAGTCATGCTGGTTGACCAGCTCATACCCAGCTAGACCAGCTTCATAACCAGCTTAGTCATGCTGGTTGACCAGCTCATACCCAGCTAGACCAGCTTCATAACCAGCTTAGTCATGCTGGTTTACCAGCTCATACCCAGCTAGGCCAGCTTATAGCGTGAACAGCTCAATTATCATGCCAGTCATGCTGGCAGGGTTGAATCGTGTGCAACAGCAAGCCCCAACATCAGACGTTCTGAGACGGGCGGTTCACACCGCTTCAGCTCCTCTGCCACGACTCTGTGAGAGAGTGGGGTGGATGGGAGGGATAGGGTGGGGTTGTTTGATAGAGCGGGGGTAATTACTGTAACGGAGAGGGGCAATTTGAGCATTTCCTGCTCTTATTTACATCAACGCGTCTCGTTCACCGGACGGAATTTCCGGCAGGAAGTACGACATTCCGTACGACATTCCGTACGACATTCCGTACGACATTCCGTACGACATTCCGTTCAGCGTTCCGTGGCGTTTGACGAAGGTGGCTTTCCATCTTTTCGGTTATTCCGGTTTTCGAGAGAGGAGGCTATCTGCCACAAGCATCGGCTTCCAGACTCAATGAACCCGTCGGGGAAATTGCAGTCCCGCGTTTTTTTAGGTTTTTTTTTTTAGGAACTGTATTTAGTCTTTCACCTGTCGATGTCAGGGCCCCCTTCAGAAGGCGGAGATACAGGACAAGGCTGTTTTTTTTTTTGTTTTTTTTTAACGGTGCTTCCCTTTGACACCGTTCTGGATACTCTCTAGTCTCTTAAAAACTGGCCAGTCTCTCTGATAAATGGAGAGCCAAAATGGCCGAATGGCCTGCTCGTGTCATTGCAGTTGCTTTTTTTCCTCTTGCTTTCCAGGGCCTCGAATGGTCACCTGTGTCGCACAGACCTGACCAGCCCGTACAGAAATGGATTACACTGCTGCAGTATGTAAATGTGTATTATGATAGCCTAAATATTGCAATTGCATTTTATATTTATTGCTACGGCCCAACCTCCCCCATGGAGCTTGGGGCTCGGTTGGACCACAACCAAAAACTAATTTCTTCAAATCAAGTCCACGTTGAACAATTGAACAGAAAAACTGCAAAGAAAACCAGCAAAAAATCACTCAGCTGAAACTATACAAAACACACCAGTCTTAAAAATTTTTTTTGGATTAAAATCTTTTTTTTAAAAATAAATAAAAAAACCAACAGGTCTTAAAAAGTCACCCGTCTCTTCCAAAAAGTCTCCCAAACTGCATAAGCTTCCACCTTTCGTCCTTTTCTGCAGCTGAACCCAATTACCAATCAATTAGGCAATTAATCGGCTGCACCTGAAGGAGCCAGCCACACACATACATGAATTGAAATATTGTACGTTGCCGAGAAATACGGGTATGATCAACACACTTACGATATACTACTGCACGTTCCGTAAAACACAGTAGTGCGATACTTAAATGGATTAATTGATCGTTTGGCTGTGTGAAAACGATACGATAGCCTTTGTCCCGTCTTTATTGCCATTCTCCTTCTGCGATTGCCCTCCGCCCGCCGGGCCTGATGTCCCGTCTCTGCGCTTCCTCGCGGCTCTGATGAAGACCAGAGCGTCCCAAACACGCCAGCATAACCTGGTCACAGTCACGAACGGTTTTGGAACCTAAATCACATTAGTTAAGTACATATTACATTATATCACATTACCGCATTAGCGTTCGGTTTACATGAAGCAGAATGCGCTCACGTGCCTTTCCTGGTCCGTCGGGCTGCCACGGCAGGGCACGTCTCCAATTCCCGCTTGTTCTTCCTTTAACGGTACGCGTTATTGAACCCCCGTGGGGGTAATGTGTCCTCTGCGTTTGACACGTCCCCGTTGCTGAGGAGCAGAGGGCGGTCACCGTGCGGGTTAAAGGCTGCCCGGTTCTTATGAGTTTTACTCAGGTGCTCGTGTGTGCAGTATACAAATGCAGGGGGGGGGAAACCCCCACAGTAATGTAGGTGGGGGATTTGAATCCCAGCCTCTCACTCGTCCAAAGAATTAGGCGTTACCAGTTATTCGGAATTTGGGGGTTACACGTCGTTGTCGTGGTAACCTGCTCCGGGCCTTCATTGCTACTCACACAGTGCCTATGGGCGAGCTAGCCGTGCTATTGCTAGCACTATGAAGTCCGAGTTTAGGCCGGCTAATCTTTACAAAGGACACAGCACAGGCTAAGCGCTATGACAGTCGCGGCTTTTCCCACAGGCCTGCTGATGACAGTCGACAGGAGAGCATCTTTAATTTGTTGGGCGGCCAGTAGCCTTGTGGCTCAGGTGCATGACAGGAACCTAAAATGCCTCGGTGTAGCCACGGTAAGATCTGTTCGGCCCTTGAGCAAGGCCCTTAATCTCAAATTGCTCCAGGTGTGTGTCCCCTGCTTAGTCTAATCAACTGTAAGTCGCTTTGGATAATAAAAGTGTCAGCTAAATGGCAAATATATTGGCTCACGATGTAAGAGCAGTCTTCCGGCAGTCGGAGGGTTGCCCCCAATTGCTCCAGATGAGCTGCTTCCTGCCTTGCATGGCCGTTGGTGTGTGCGTGAATGGGTGAATGAGAAGCATCGATTGCACAGCGTTTTGGATAAAGGTACTACATAAATGCAGACCATTTGCCCTTTAAATTGCATCAGACCCAATTCTGGCCTTTGAAGTCCAGTCGCTGCGGCAGTAAGTGCACTTAGCCTGCAGTACCTCAGGTGAGCAATAGGGGGGGACCATTTACGCTTTCCGCATTTCTCTCGGCTGCAGCAGTTTCCCCAGAGTGAGAATTAAACTAATGGAACGCCTTGGTCAGTCGTGTGGTCATTTCCATTATACTAAAACTGTCAAGTGTTCCTTGAAAACATATTACTTAAATCCAGTAAGATCCAGTTTATCATCATGAAAACATTTTTTTATTGCGCAGAAGCCCTGATGTTGGATTACCATTCCTTCAGGCAACAGCTTTACAGCCTTAACAGCAATTTGACAGTATTTTTAAAATATGGAGAAAGAGAGTGGGAGAGAGAAAGTGTGTGTGTGTGTGTGTGTGTGTGTGTGGGACAGAGAGAGAGAGAGAGACAGAGAGAGAGAGAGAGAGAGAGAGAGAGAGAGAGAAGGGGCAGGGGGGAAGTCATAGTTTAACTTCAAAGCAACAGGATAAATGCCAGCCTCAGAGACTGTAACACAGCCTGTGCGTTTCTGTGCTGGACATACTGTGAGAACAGCATGAACTACCGGGTGGTTTAAAATGAAGAAGATAAAACAACAAGGCAGGGGAGAGGTAGAGACAGAGACAGAGAGAGAGAGAGAGAGAGAGAGAGAGAGAGACTGGGAATTGTAATTTTAGGGGGTATGGCACTTTTGTAATTTCACGTCACAACAATTAGACTGTGACTGTAGTGCTAATGGCCACCGTGACTCTGCCCCTCCCACCCCCCCCCCCCCCGCGGGTCATGTGAGTACCATAGACGTCAGGCGCGGAGGTGAGCGGAACGGCGAGCAGGGCCCGGGGCGACCGTGCGTACGTGCCTCTGTACCGCGCGCGGTAATGTGGACCCGCTGATCTCAGCCCTCTGGGAGACGCACCCCCCCCCACGCGCGCGCGGCTGCAGTCTCGTTCATTACAGACGGAGATGGAGGGAGAGAGAGAGGGTGAGAGGGATGGAGAGAGAGAGGGAGAGAGAAGGTGAGTGAGGGGACAGGGAGAGGGAACAAGAAAGAGAGGGCGGGAGAGAGAGGGAGAGAGGGATGGAGAGAGTGGGTGTGAGATGGATGGAGAGGGGGCAGGGAGAGGGAAAGAGAGGGAGAGAGAGGGAAGGAGAGAGAGAGGGATGGAGAAAGAGGGTGTGAGATGGATGGAGAGGGGGCAGGGAGAGGGAAAGAGAGAGGGAGAGAGGGTAAGAGAGGGAAGGAGAGAGAGGGATGGAGAGAGAGGGATGGAGAGGGGGCAGGGAGAGAGGGTAAGCGAGGGATGGAGAAAGAGAGGGAAAGAGAGAGGGATGGAAAGAGAGGGATGGAGAGGGGGCAGAGAGAGAGATAGTGAGAGAGGGATGGAGAGAGGAAGAAAGAGAGAAGAAAAGAGAGTGGGAGAGAGAGAGGAAGAGAGAGAGAGACAGAAGTGAGAGAGCGATGGAGAGAGGATTAGCTTTTCGGAGAAAGCAAAGTGCTGGGTGAAAGGTCCTGCCGCTAACAGAGACTACAGAGCCGGTAAAAACGGTGACGGGCAAACATCAAAGGCAGCCCAAAAGGGGCTTGTCTTGCCCCCACGGGAGGAGTGTATCAGGTGTTTTGGGTGTGGAGTGTCGGAGGGGCACGCCCAGATCACAAAGCCGCCCATCCCCCCTTTCCCTCTCGCTATCATTTCACACATGTGCTTCATTTTCTGCACGTTTATTTCTGTGTCTCTCCTTCATCCCTTCTTCCTGTGTTTCTCCTTTATCGCCCCGCCTGTACCTCCCCACCTCAGAGAGCAGTGAAGAGAGTGAGATGGAGGGAGGGGGAGGGGGAGAGAGAGAGAGAGAGAGAGAGAGAGAGAGAGAGAGAGAGAGATATGCTGATCATATGTAGTGAGAACAGACGGCTGCAGATTGAGGTTGCGGGGGGGCGGGGGTGGGTGGGGGGGGCTTTATGACACGTGTGGAGCTATCGCAGTGATTGGTTTGAGAGTTTGACTGATGGGCTGCCTGCAAAGACTCATTTGTCTCCCTCGGTCTGGGAAAGTAATTATAATCGAGAAAATAAAATCCGTCCGAGATTCCCCCGGGAGAAAGACTGGGATGGGAGTGATGGGAGATGGAAGACGGTTGAAGGCCGGATCCCCCCCCGCCCCCGCCCAAAACTGGACAGGGTCTCTAACACTGACCCTTGTGGAACGCCAGGTTGCCCTTGTGAATCCCCAGGGACTGACAAAACGACCAGCAGACTTGGCTCGTGTGTGTATACTCAGGCGTTTCTCACGCCAATAAGAACTCTGGTGCCTCTCAGACAGAAGTCCGTTCGGAAAAGGAAGGAAAAATCTAGTTGTTTTATTCTCTACCCCCAAATCACTCCCCTGCACCCCAAAAAAAATGAGTACATACATTCAGTACAGTGGATGAGAAAGTTGTTACTTTGGCATTGTCTTCTGTGAAACGTAGTGCACTTATAACCCCGGGATGATGTGCTTATTGTCAGGGTTTCGCTGAGTGTGGTCGTGCCCGAAACGGCCTCCACTACACTGTGCCCTCAAAATACAGCATGAAGCTGAAGCAGCCAAGAAGCTTCTCTGAAGAGGATTTAACCGAATGGAATGTCCTCTAAGATTACATTACATTACATTACAAGGCATTTAGCAGACGCTCTTATCCAGAGCGACGTACAACAAAGTGCAGATCAAACACAGGAACAAGTGTGAAGAGGACCTGAGAGGACAGTACGGTTCCGAGTCCTAGTGTAAACATACAGATACAATCGGAACCCTTGAAGAATACATCAACTTCCAAACTAGCATACCACGGTTGCCAGCTAGAATACCCCGAGTACAACAATACAATAGCTAATACAAAACACAACAATATCTATATGTAACTATACAAGTGCCATATAAGATGGTGGACCTCAGTTGACCTTCAGGCCCGGCAAAGGAAGAAGGAGGAAGCACCAGAAAAAGACAGGAGAAGAATCAACTGGAACGAGTCTTGGTATCCTTCCTTTGTTTCCTTTGCTTCTCTCTCCGTCTTTTCAAAGAGAAGGGGCGAGGACTTCCTGTGCGGAGCGGCCGTTCGGAGGAAGCCCCCCCCAGGTGGAGATGAAAGGCACTGCACGGGTTTTCGGCAGGTCCAGAATTAGGGCCCTCGCTGCATGAAGCCACCACCCCACTGGCATGACGACCTTTACTCAGGTCCTTTAATGGCCGCAGCTGGGGTGGGGGGGGTGGGGGGTGGGTGGCCGGGCACCATCACAGGCAGCCCCCCCTGAGTCACCCCCCCCAAAAGAAAACAAACTCTAAACCTCAACAGCCATCAGATCCCCTGGGTCCCGGGCCGACTCGCCATGGTAACCCCTTTGATCCGTCGGGAGAACAGAGCAATGACCCCGTACCCCCCCCCTCACACACACGTGTGTACACACACACGCCATGGCGAAATGACGCCATCACACATGGGAGCGTGGGCCTGTGTATGTCAGGGCCTGCGTCACACGCCCACACATTTTCTGACAGGGACCTATGGTTCATCCATCGCCCTGGTGATTCTCGTCTGCAGTGGCCTAGCCTGATATAGTGGCAAAATCCGACTTAGGCCCGTTTCTTTATTAATGCCACTTAGGTCCGTGTACACATTACATTACATTACATTACATTACATTATTGGCATTATTGCAGACACTCTTATCCAGAGCAACGTACAGTTGATTAGACTAAGCAGGAGACAATCCTCCCCTGGAGCAATGCAGGGTTAAGGGCCTTGCTCAAGGGCCGAACGGCTGTGCGGATCTTATTGTGGCTACACTGGGATTAGAATCACCGACCTTACCTGTCCCAGTCCTTTACCTTAACCACTACCCTACAGGCCGCCCGACACAGTGGCTTGCAATGTTAAGACTTGTTACGTTGCATACCCTGCTGTAAAATCCACCTATGCCAGCTTGACCAGCTTGAAAATCCAGCTGGTCAAACTGGTCATGAGCTGGTCTTAGCTGCGTATGAGCTGGTCAACCAGCGAGTGCTGGTAGCCTGTATGTTTCAAAGCAAAGCTTGAGCTGGTCAAACCATGTCAAGCTGCGAGCTGGTCTGAACCGGGTCAAGCAGCTAAACCGGGTCAAGCTGGGAACTGGTCTGAACTGGTCAACCAGCCGTTTCAAAACCTAGCTTGAGCTGTTTGTTTTTTCAGCAGTGTTGGGTACGTCTGGCCTCAGTCTCTCACTACAGGGCCTCTCCAACTGCCCCCCCCACCCTCCTCTCACAGCGCCCCACATCTCTGGGGTCACAACAGGGGCTCCGTGGTCGTTACCCTGATCCAGCAGCAGGGGGGGGCAGTACTGAGGCCGAAGCCCAAACACAGAGAGGGTCGCTGTTAACACACGGCTCGCCCTGCGGGTGGGTGACCACAACAGCGGTCCCCAAAGTTAGGGGGCTTGAGTGGTTCAGCCAAGTCTGAAGAAATTGGAGTCCGTCAAAACAGCTACTGCCAGGCTGCCAGCAAAAAAAAAAAAAAAAGAATAATTCATTTTTCTCCCTACTTTCTGCTAATAACTGCCATCAGTTAAAAAGCTGCCAAGCAGTCTGCAGTGCTGAAGTATTCAGATCCTCTGTGGGTTCAATGGGTTCTCCGGTGTAACGAAATGGATATGTGAACAAGTATTTTTTTTTTTTTTTTTTTCTTCTTGTTTTTAATCAACGGGTCAAGCAAACTTTTGATATAAGTTTGGTTGTTTAGGCTGTTTGTTCACTCAGACACCCTTTGGGATCCCATGGTATGGCCTGAACAGGTCATGTGATCGAGGTCCAGGCGGGCCGTGTTTAGGGGACCTCAGCTAGCTGTAAAATACGGCTACGCCAGCTTGAAAACTGAGCTGGTCAAGCTGGTCATGAAGCTGGTCTAGCTGGTCAAGCTGGTCATAAGCTGGTCTAGCTGGTCAAGCTGGTCATAAGCTGGTCTAGCTTGGTATGAACTGGTCAACCAGCTAGTGCAGGTAGCTTGTCTGGTAGGTGGTCTACCAGCGACTAAGTGGTTCAAAACATAGCTTGAGCTGGTCAAACCATGTCAAGCTGGGACCTAGTCTGAACTGGTGAACCTGCTACCAGCTGTTTCAAAACCTAGCTTGAGCTGTTTTATTTTCTTCAGCAGGGAGGACCATGACGTGGTTCAACCTCCAGGTAGTTTTGGGAACTGTCCAGAACTGAGATGTGCTCAGTGTCCAGGCGGGACTGAAGACCCACAATACCTACATCATCCTTGAGCTTTGTTGAGTGTTCAGGATTAGAACTTGTGTGTGCACGCAAAACCCAGGACTGTGTTAAGGACTGTGATGTGTTAAATGCCCAGGCAGGTTTGGAAGTCAAATGGCACGCTCGCAAAAATTTCGTTCCCGAGACACTTTTAATTATTAATTCGGTGGATGTTTTTTTTTCCCCACAAGGTCGTTGATGGATTTATGGACGACTGAATGAATTTGTGCTATGAAGACGTATTTACTGATTGATTTTGTCTGTCGGGTCGGGCGAGGGAAGCGTTCGGCTGACCTGGGTGAGTGTTAAGGCATAACTCCGCCGATCAAGATGGAAATCTATGGCTGGAAGAGATGGGGGGGGGGGGGGGGGGTGGAGTAGGAGAAGGGAGTGATTTCGGGGAGGTAGTGTCGTGGTTAAGGTGCATGACTGGGACCCGCAAGGTCGGTGATCTGATCCCCGGTGTGGCCACAATAAGATCCGCACGGCCGTCGGGCCCTTGAGCAAGGCCCCTTAACCTGGCATTGCTCCAGGGGAAGGATTGTCCCCTGCCTAGTCTAATCAACTGTACGTCGCTCTGGATAAGAGTGTCTGCCAAATGCCATTAATGTAATGTAATGTAATGAGTGCACCCAAAGATGAAGGGTCAGTCATTAAGGCCATAGCTTCATCAGGGCAATAGAAGAGCAATACCCCTTCATCAGTCACTCAGTCACAACACTGTGGGCAGAGTAGAAGGTTCCGGCGTGGGAGGATAGCATAGTACAGGGCACAGGCTCACGAGAGACTGCCGGTGATTGGGTTACCCCGGTGCTGTCCCTGGGGTCTCTGCTGACAGATTCGATGCCTCCGGTCCTCACCGAAACCGTCATTCGTCATCGCTAAACGTTTCTCCTTCCTACCCAACTTCATCACTCTCTTTGGAAATATCTTTATTGGGGTTTTTTTTTTTTTTGGTTGCCTTTAAGCCTTGTGTAGTCTTAACATGCTGTGTACTCCCCTTGTCCTAAGGGTCAAAAATTACCCGCCTTCACTCCACCCCTAAACCCTCTATTTTGCATGATGAAACAACCTGTCACTCATCACAAACTTTGTTATCGAATGTCAAGTTGAAAAAAAGATCATTTAGGGGGTTTTCTCTGCTGTTAGTTAACATAGTGGCGGGTCATATGACCCTTAAAATAACAGTCAGACAAGCGGCCAGGTCCCGGGGGGGTCCCGGGGGGGTCTTGGGAGTCGACTGCCCTGACGCGTCGTCAAGGTCAGAGCAATCGTTTGACCTCCAAAGACTGAATCGTTTGACCTCCAAAGACTGAATCGTTTGACCTCCAAAGACTGAATCGTTTGACCTCCAAAGACTGAATCTTTGACCTCCAAAGACTGAAAACTGTCTTCCCACGGTTCTGCGAAAGTGTCCAGAGACAGGGTAAGATGGCTCCGCCCCCTTCCTCTCGGATTGACAGGGACTGCCTTACGTACGCGTTGCGTCTTGAAACGCGTGCTCCCTAGTACACTCGGCGATACCCCGGAAATAAGCATATCATCCAGGGATTTTAAGTACACTACATTTTGAGAATTTCTCACCTACACTCTCAGAAATAAAGGTACAGAAAGTGCCTAAAAAGGTACAAATGCTTGTTGCTGGGGCGGTACTCTATAGGTACATGAAAATGTACGGCTAGCCAGCAATATATAATTAATTTGTACCTTATTTTGGCTTTGAAAATGTACTCATTCGTACCCAAAGAGAACATTACTGCACTTTCAGGGGACCATTTAGGAAATTTGATCCGTGAACAACGAAAATGTACCTCCATTGTCATTTTATTTCTGAGAGTGTGAAACTCACAACTTTCTCATCCAGTGTTCTGAACTTACTGTATGCACTCAGCAGTAGGCCAGTAAGCCGCTTTGGACACGGCCCTTATAACATCGACTCTGTGGACTGGGTAATGAGACGGGCTGGCCTTAGTCGTGCCGAGGCTGCCTGCTGAGAGTTAGAGTATGCCGGTTCACGTGGGCGTGAGGGAGAAGGGGACCGTGATCTGCTGATCCCTGCTCCACGGAGACCATGGATGAGTAACTGTTTACAATGAACAGCAGAAGTGATGTCACTGCCTAGAAAAAAATCCACAGGGCTCAGTGTTTTGTTCACAAGTTAGCTCCCTGCACTGAAAAAGGCAAAACATACAGGAAATTTGATCCAAATGAGCATGTTAGCCTTTTTATTCAGACTTAAAATCTTGTTTATATTTGTTTTTTTTGTGCTAAATATAACAAAGATTTCATTACATTACATTACATTACAGGCATTTAGCAGGCACTCTTATCCTGAGCGACGTAAAACGAAGTGCAGATTGAACACAGGGTCGATTAGGAGTGATGAGCACCCTAAAGGACAGTACAGTTCCAAGTCCTAGCGTGACCATATAGCTGAGCTGATCCAATTTGACTCAGTCCAAGATTACAAGTCTAAAACACTTGTTTTGATGTGCTTTTTTTTTTTTGTGTAAGTGATACCAGATACCTGCCGTAGAATTCCTAAATCCACTAAATCAACATCGGGGCCATGTTTTTCCGTGCACAGAGCTCCCTGCAAACAACATTTATTAAATTACTGTCAGAAATAAATTTATGGGTTTCCTAAAGAACATTACCTTGTTCTTGTTCTTTTTGTTGTTGTGTTCACTCTGAGAAATAAAGGTAGGTAAAGTGCCGAAGATCTTTTACCTTGTTTGCTTGGAAAACTTACTCATCTGTGCCCGAAGAACATTACTGTACTTTCAGGGGACATTTGGGAAATGTGATCCTTGAAGAACAAAAATGTACCTGTCACTTTATTTCTGAGAGCAGTTGTTGTTCCTGTTTCTTCTTCTTCTTCTGATAATTTTTGTTATTAATTGCTATAATACAGGGCCTAATAAAAGCTGAATGTTTGAGAATGTCTGGTGGAGAGGTAGTATTATGAGTTTGATTATGAATTGCTGTTGTTGCCGCTGTTATTATCATTACACTGATTATTTGTACTGTATGTCTGCATTGCTTCTCGGAGAACGTTTTTGTGATTATTTACCATTGTAATGGATCAAATTCTGGGCCAAATAGCATCGATTTCCCAGGTGCCTGCAGGTGATAAAATAATAATATATATATAAATCGCCGTGGGAGAGAGAGGGTTTACATCTCCGGAGAGAGATCTTACATCTTGTATCTCCGGAGGTGCCTGCGTCCTCCCAGAAAGACAGCCGCATCGCCCCGGCAGCCGGAGGACGTGCGTTTCGGCCGCTTTCTCCCTCTGCGTGACCTCTCGGGCTCCCCCCCTCTCCCTCCCTCCTCCATCTCTCCGTCTTACCCACGTAATCCACGCAGGGCACACCTGCTCTCCACTGGTAAAGCTCTACGGCAACACTCGCTACCCTCCCCCAAATACAGCAGCAACGAGAAAGATGATAATGCGTTCGAGACGTTAAGCTAATATTCGGCAGCATATTCAAACATTTTTCTGTTCGCCACGAACGGTAGCTAACAGTTTTAAAGGGTAGCGCGTTGATGGGGAAAACGCACAAATGAACAATCATTTGCCTGCTATAATAGCACATTTTAGTAACTGTAAGATTTGGTCTTACCTTTAAAAATAAATCACAGGTTAGCATCGAATCAGTTGGCTGGCACCAAAGTCGCATCCATTTGTATTAAAAATGCCATGGTGGCGAACTGAATGGAATGCTCATTCGTTCAACAATATCTGTTTGCTACAGACACAATTTGCCGCGAACGTTTGCAATCTTGAACGCAATGGAATTCTAGAAAACTTAATTAATTTTTAATTCTTCCTGTCCATGGAAACCGATACAGTCCCACCCTTAAGCCATGGAATACACTGCAATATAATGCTACATACTCTTGAGACCCGGCACAATAAGTAATTTAAGTTTTTTGACATAACACAGTTGTGTTAGACGACAACGGTGCAGTGGAAATATTCATATCATGACCAGGGCTTCCATTCCTCTCCATGGCGATTTCTGTACTGCGCTCCCGGCCGGTCAATGACCCTGCTGTGTTTGTATTTTTAAATGAACGCCGACAGTGAACTTACAGCGGATCTCCTGTGAACTCTGACCCCTGTTGCTCTCTCATTGGGTCTGATGGCAGACTGGGCGGAGTCACAGGCCCGCCGTCTCAGCTTGTCCTCATCTACACCCTGTGCCTTATCCTGCTTGGTGCTTTCTTATTGGCTCATTGATTCTGTGGCCCCAATTAATTCTGTTCTGCACTAACTCTAGTACATCACTGTCTAGATCTATGTGTGTGTGTGTGTGTGTGTGTGTGTGTGTGTGTGTGTGAGAGAGAGAGAGAGAGAGAGAGGTAGAGGTCCGAGGTATGCATTTGCACATTGACGGATACACGCGAAAAGACTCAACGTTTCAGCTTCAGTGAAACAGTGAAGGCTCTGATTAAGGCAATAAGTGAGAATGTATTCATCTTTGTGTGAAGACTTTGTGGCTGAAAGCAAGAAAATTAACTTCGAGTAACTGCAAATGAGTTCAAACAATGAAGTATTTCCCTGTGAGGTTGTGAGAATGGACATTATAAATTGTATAGCAGTTACTAAAATGACTATTGTTTTTTTTTTTTTTTATCATGGCAGTATTTCTTTGGCTGAGTGCATTGGTCTTTGGCTGTATGTGTCATTGGGAACAGTTGTAAACAAAAATAAGATTTACTGTGATTTCTGGAAAAAACATAATCAGGTAATATGCACACGTACAACCCCTGGCATTAAATCACGGTTGCAAGTCACATTGGAGTTAGCTGTAGGGTGTTTTCCTGCTTTAGACCACCGACTTGAAAAAAGCTCCAACACCAGCCATTGTAAAGACAGCACATCTTCACGACCTCACTCCGATGAGCATCTAAAATGTCCTTCACTGCTCTGATCTAGGGCCTGGGGTTTCAGCGGGGGGGGGGGGGGGCCTTAAAGGTACTGTAGGGGGTCACTGGCCAGACTGCATATGCAATGACTCTACATGGATCTGGGGAGATACTTTGCAATGGAAGCCCGTTTTACAGATTTAGACCCGTTTAACCTTTTTTAGCTTTGCTTGGGGGTCCCCTGGTTTCGTTCCAGCCTGGTTGGAGGTTGGAGGTTGGGGGTTGCGTTACTTTTTTCCCCAAATACTACAACACGATTGCCAATGCGGTCAGACAGAAAATCTCACTTGTTTGTCAAGCAAACAGTACCTTAAAACAAGCTAATATCAATACAAGTTAAACTGTAAAGAGAAGGTATGATTGGAGAGATAACCCTGCTGGGAAAAAAAAAACAACTCAAGCTAGGTTTTGAAACAGCTGGTACCTGGTTGACCAGTCCAGACCAGCTCCATACTCAACATGGTTTGACCAGCTCAAGCTAGGTTTTGAAACAGCTGGTAGCTGGTTGACCAGTCCAGACCAGCTCCATACTCAACATGGTTTGACCAGCTCAAGCTAGGTTTTGAAACAGCTGGTAGCTGGTTGACCAGCTCAGACTAGCTCCATACTCAACATGGTTTGACCAGCTCAAGCTAGGTTTTGAAACAGCTGGTAGCTGGTTGACCAGTCCAGACCAGCTCCATACTCTACATGGTTTGACCAGCTCAAGCTAGGTTTTGAAACAGCTGGTAGCTGGTTCACCAGTCCAGACCATACAGCTTGATGGGGATGGGGACAGGTGGACGGAGGTGAAAGAGTGATGTTAAAAAGGTGAGGAGCTCCTCCTCCTCCTTACCAGCGGGCCAAAAGCCTACAGGGGCCCCTTTTTAGACGGGCGAGTGCATCATTTTCCCACAAGGGCCCTGTTAGTAGGAGGGCAGGGGGGGCAATTTGGGCAGGTGGAGGGGAAGAGGGGGCAACTGGGGCAGGTGGAGGGGGGGGGAGCTAGGGCAGGTAGAGGGGGGGGGAGCTGGGACAGGTAGAGGGGGAGGGGGGGCAGCTGGGGCAGGTGGAGGGGAGCAGATGGGGCAGGTGGAGGGGGGCAGATGGGGCAGGTAGAGGGGGAGGGGGCAGCTGGGGCAGGTGGAGGGGGGCAGATGGGGCAGGTAGAGGGGGGCAGATGGGGCAGGTAGAGGGGGGGGCAGCTGGGGCAGGTGGAGGGGGGCAGATGGGGCAGGTAGAGGGGGAGGGGGGCAGCTGGGGCAGGTGGAGGGGGGCAGATGGGGCAGGTAGAGGGGGGCAGATGGGGCAGGTAGAGGGGGGGGCAGCTGGGGCAGGTGGAGGGGAGCAGATGGGGCAGGTAGAGGGGGAGGGGGGCAGCTGGGGCAGGTGGAGGGGGGCAGATGGGGCAGGTAGAGGGGGAGGGCACAGAAACTGGCTCCAATCTGTCTGGTGCTGTGAAGTGTGGGCAGTGGATCTGTATAACATGCTGTGCTCATCACTATGACTGTACAAGGCTGCCATTCTCTCTCTCTCCCCCTCTCTTGTTCTCTCTCACTCTCTCTCTCTCCTTCGCACTCTCCATCTCTCGTTCTTTTTATCCAGCTCACTGCCTCTCTCTCCCTCTTTCTCTCCATCTCTCCCTCCCTCTGTCTCCATCTCTTTCTCCCTCCCTCTCTCTCACTCCATCTACAGTACTGTGCAGAAGTCTTAGGGACCCTAGATATGTTTATTTTTTTGTGTGTGTTAGTATAAAACAACACATTTGAGATTTCCAAATATTTATTTTCGATAAGATTTAATTTTACAGAGACATTTTTGTATTTAATTTGAAAAAAGTAACATATTATCAAGGCTGCCTGAGATCCAAAGCAAGGAGCCAACAAAGTCTGCAGAAGAACTGTGGCAAGTTCTCCAACATGCTTGGAACAACCTCCCTGCTGACTGTCTTATAGAACTGCAGGACAGCGTTGGCCATCTCAGAGAAGTGATGCAGTTTTAACGCCGAAGGGTGGTCACAAAAAAATATTGATTTGATTCAGTTTTTAACTGTTCTGTCAAATGACTAAAATGTAATGCAGAATGTATAGTATGTTTATTTAGGATCTTTCATTGAATTATTTTTGAAAGAATCTTACCTGTACGGAATGCTATACAGGTGCCTAAGACAGTAGTGTATAACTCCCTCTCTCTCTTTCTCCCTCCCTCCCTCTCTCTCCCTCTCTCTCTTTCTCCCTCCCTCCCTCTCTCTCCCTCTCTCTCTTTCTCCCTCCCTCCCTCTCTCTCCCTCTCTCTCTTTCTCCCTCCCTCTCTCTCTCTCCATCTCTCTCTCTCTCTCTCCATCTCTCTCTCTCTCAGCCCACAGCTCTGACAGATCGGGCTGACTCAGAATACCTGTCATTCTTCTTCTTGCGATCGCTCTCTTTTGTCACAGGTGGGTTTTTTTCCCACTCTCTTTGCGAGGCCCCGTAGTGCTCCAGTCATCCTCGCTCGGGGGAGCCTGCGTGTGTCACACGTGGGCTCGGCGGTGAAGATACGATGCACTTCCAACCCTCCCCCCCGCGCGAAGGCCTTCATCACCTCCCTCCACCGAATGGCAGCAGAAACACAGAAAAGACACAACACCCAGCAATAAGCATGCAGTAAGTCCTTTAATGTCACATATCTGCACTGCTGTAAAACCAAGCTACGGCCAGCTCAAAATGACCAGCTACCAGCGGTTTCAAAACATAACGTGAGCTGGTCCAACCATGTTGAGCGGGGAGCTGGTCTGAGCTGGTCAACCAGCCACCAGTTGTGTCAAATCCTAGCCTGAGCTGTTTTTTGCTTTTTTTTCGGCAGGTTAGTGTATAGATTATGACCTCAGCGAGAGAAACAGGGTCATTGGATGGGGCGAACGTGATCAAGGCTCATGCAGTATTATTGTATCGACTAATGCCGCCCGTTCTGCCATCCACGAACTTCAAACCAAACGTCCTTGGAGTAATTAATTAGTAAGTCATGCTGATACCCTAATCTAGGTATACGATCTGTGGGTGCCAGCAGTATTGATGGCGTTTTAATATTGTTGCAAAGCACTATGGAGGGAATCTGCCTGTAGCCTGTTGTCTAGCGAAGGTACAGGACTTGGACCGGAAAGTTGGTGGTTCAAGCCCCAGTGCAGCCCTGACAGCAACAACGTAAGGTCACTTTAATTAATAAGTAACTTGTCAGCTTTTAGGCCATGTCTTGACATAAATGAACCTTTCTACATCAGCATCTTTGAGCATCTTTTGGTTACTGCAGACAGAACAATCAGCACTTTATCCTGCCTGTAACATGACTGGGACCCAGAAGGTTGGTGGTTCTAGCCCCAGTGTAGCCATGATAAGATCCCCACAGCTGTTGAGCTCTTAAGCAAGGCCCTTGACCCCATATTGCTCCAAGGGGGATTGCCCCCTGTTCGGTCTAATCAACTCTATGCTTTGGTTAAAAGCACCAGCTAAATAACAAATTATTATTATTATGTTAAGTGTGTGTGTGGGGGGGGGGGGTTTCTAGCACACAATGACACTTGTGTCGAGTGTTCAAAGTGCTGAGCATTTCACTGTTGCAAACGCTGGATTCAGGAAAGAAACATATTTTCATCAACACTTGCTTCCCTGACAATAGATTACAAATAATGAGTGGGTGTTTATTAATATTGTTTTGTATAATAATGGAGCCGTCTATCTGTTTAGACTATGATATCTGTAGTATATGTGACTCTCAGCCGAGAGACTGGCAGTATCCTAAGCAGAATTTAATCCAATTATTCAATTGTCTTTTATCATTAACCACACAGTGGCATTGAACTTATACTCATATGACACCTGAACCTCTGTATTCTGCCGGTTCATGTGTATGGTGTCAGCGTCTGTGTTTTCCGTCTCCTGATTTCCCTACTCCTTATATGTACTTCCTTCCTGTCTCTTGTCATTCGGTTCACCTGTTTCTCATTGCCTGTCAATCAGTTGTCAATCACCTGTCCTTTTTCAGTTTCTTGTGACTGGTTCATCTGTCTGTATTCTGTTCCCCACCCCGGTTCTATCTTCCCCGTACCTGTGCCCTGTATCTGTTACATTCTGCTCCTGTCTGTTCTGCTTTTGGATTTTTCTGGTTCTGACATCTGCCTGGTTTTTTGGACTGTTTTTGGTCTTTGTCTTGGTACCTTAGCCAGCCTGTCTTCCCAGCTACACTCTGTCTGCCCCACATGTACCTGTCTGCCTGCATCTGGATCATCGCCTGTTTGCGGATTACGTTTCGGATCTGCCCCTTTATCATTAAAGCCTGCCTGATTTCGTTATCCCTGAGTCTGCGTTTGGTTCCTTTGTCCCGAATCCTGACAGCATTGTATGTTTCACTGTGGCTTTAGTCAGCAATGAACTCCATCACCCTTGTCTGAACTGGGTCAGGATTCCCCCTGAGAAGATTGCTTGTCTCTTATTTTGCATGATTTTTGAGTAAGGCTGTTAATAAGACTAGTTGATTTCAGACCAAATGATTATGCCTAATAAAAACGCTAATTCGGCTGGTTTGGTGATAATTGCCGGCTGGCCTATTAATCAGATGAATTAACCGATAAAAATTAAATTTGTATGCACCAAATAGTACGTTCCAAAAGCAATAAAACGATATCTGCTCCACTGTGGTCCGCGCCTTAACTGCGGTAATAAAGCTGAATAAAATATTAAAATGTAGATGTGCGCGGTGCGAGGAGTAAAGCGTCCTCGTTGCGCTTGGTCGGAGGTGTAGACGACGCTGTGCGGCGGCTACCCTGTCCTAGTTTGACTCTCGCGATGGGTTTCCTGCCACTCGTTTCCTTCGTTAGTATGCGTTTCCACCTCGTTTACCGCTACGCACGGAACCGGCTTCTCGACGGCAGCTAATCCGTCTAATAACGCCGTCACTGGAGGCAGCGAAACTCCGGGAGACAACGGCAATGCATCTTCCGCGGAAGCGTTCAGACGATTTTCCGCACTCCTGTGACAGGAAGTTTCAATTTCAGTAAGTGCATAGTAACATTAAAGTTAACCATTTTCTCTTCTTCCTTCATTCGTTTTGGTATTTCTAATATTTTTAGTTTATATTTGCTGTTCTTGCATCTTGACATATCACTGTGCCACATAAACACTATGGAATGAGCACTGGGGTTCAGTCAGGTACACTACAGTACAACACAAGAGCCAATGACGATTTCACACCCTACAGGGTACATAGGATTACGGGAGAGCAAGTGACTATTTTACATCCTCCAGGTCACAGAGGGAGTGACATTACCTCCGGAGGCAGGCAGTCAGGGGGTTGCCGGTGCACCCCCCCCCCTGCTCTGGGTGTGTCGAAGTACCCCTGTGTAAGAGACCTAGCCTCCAATAGCTTCTGACGAGCTGGTTGGTACCTTGCATGGCAGCCTGTTGCCATTGATGTGTGAGTGTGTGTGTGTGTGTGTGTGTGTGTGAATGGGTCATGAGAGGCATTCATTGTGAAGCCCTTTGGAGAAAATGAATGCAGTCCACTTACAACATTACTACCGGAGAGCCAAAATGACTATTTTACACCCTACCGGCCACACAGAACTACAGGTCGTTGCACAGGTTATCTGGAACTATGTAAAAACCACAGTAAAACCATTTTCCTTTTCTCAAGAATGGATTTTGACTCTGTAAACCTTCAAGTGCCAAAAGTTCAAGGATTCAATTGGAAATATGTCAACAGCATCAGAGATTTTTAACTAGCCACCTTGATATCACCTCTGAAGAGGTAAGTGCCCCCAAGCACATGCACAGGCACATACAATGACACACACATACACAGGCACACACACACACTCACACACACACACACACTGGCACACAATGACACACACATACACAGGCACACACACATAGGCAAACACACACACAGGCACACACATACACACATAGGCAAACATAGGCACACACACTGGCACACACAATGACGCACACGTACACAGGCACACACACATAGGCAAACACACACAGGCACACAGGCATAGGCAAACACAGCACACACACACACGCAAACACAGGCACACACACTGGCACACACAGACACACACATACACAGGCACACACACAGGCACACATATACACACATAGGCAAACACAGGCACACACACACGCAAACACAGGCACACACACTGGCACACACACATGCAAACATAGGCACACACACTGGCACGCACAATGACACACACATACACAGGCACACACACACATAGGCAAACACACACAGGCACACACACATAGGCAAACACAGGCACACACACACACGCAAACACTGGGCACACACACTGGCACACACAGACACACACATACACAGGCACACACACATAGGCAAACACACACAGCACACACACATAGGCAAACACAGGCACACACACACACGCAAACACTGGCACACACACTGGCACGCACAATGACACACACATACACAGGCACACACACACATAGGCAAACACACACACACCGGCACACACATGCACACAGGCACACATATGAACATACAAATACATAGGCAAACACACACACACATAGACACACACAGGCAAACACACACACATGCACACACATAGGGAAGCCCACACACACAGACACAGACACACACACACGCAGGCACACACACACACATAGGCACACGTATGAACACACACACAAGTGCACGCTCTCACATTGAATCCCTCCCTCTCTCCCTCTCTCCCCCGTATACATTGCTCAGTGTCTCAGATCCATTTGTGCCCTAATATCCAGCGCTCGGCAGCTGTAGTGAATTATGCATGGTCTTGATGAATTCCACTGTCGTCCCGCGCTGCAAGGGAGGGAGTGCAAGAAAGGAGGAGAGGAACGGAGGGAGAGAGAGAGAGGACTGGGAAGGAAAAGAAAGAGAAATGGGTGTCGGGGGTCTGAAGGATCGAGGAAAGAGCAAGAAAATGGAGAGATGTAAGCATGGGTCAGTGAGGCACTCCATCTCTCTCCTTTCTCTCTCTCCCTCTCTCAATCTCTCTCTCTCTCTTTCTCTCTCTCCCTCTCTCCTCTCTTTCTCTCTACCTCTCTCTTCTCTCTCTCCCCTCTCTCTCTCTCTCTCTCTTCTCTCTCTCCCTCTCTCTCTCTCTCTCTCTCTTTCTCTCTCTCCCTCTCTCTCTCTTCTCTCTACCTCTCTCTCTTTCTCTCTCTCTCCTCTCTCTTTCCTCTCTCTCACTCTCTCTCTCTCTCTTTCTCTCTCTGTTTACTCCACTGTAGCTCACAGTCAAACACAGCAACACAGACCCCCCCCCCTCCCCCCCCAAATCAGCGACAGTAAAACAGACCCCCCCCCCCCCCCCAGCAACACAAACCCTCCTAAATCAGCGACAGCAACTGTGAACACAACTACAGTAGTGTAGTCCTGTCCACACAGCCGGGACAGGGGCATGCCCATCCTACCCCTGACCCACTTCTCACAAAGTAAAATGTGTCAAAATATTACAGAGGCTCAACTTCACATTTAAACATTTTTAATCATATGAAATTTTAATCCCGTTTTTTTTTCTTTATTGCCCGCAGTGGAGCGCTGAATCGGCTCTGTGAGCCGTCCCACGCTGCGGAGTGTCCTCAGTGACCGGGAGGGGAGAGGCTGGCAGAGTGGCTCTGAAGCGTCCCGACCCCACCTCCAGTCATCCTGTTTCCGGAGAGACTGATTGACAGGTTCAGCAGCGCCTGCCCCTGTGTCAATGAGTTTACTGCATCTCTTCCTCCTGCTCATTTATGCACACACACACACACACACACACTCACACATACACACACTCAACACACTCACACACACTCACACACAAACACTCTCACACACACATACACTCACACACACACATACGCACACACACACACACACACACATACGCACACTCACACA
>NC_083761.1:82146389-82188889 GCF_963514075.1 Conger conger | reverse complement strand
ACCTTCCGGGTCCCAGTCAAGCTCCTTAGCCACTAGGCTACAGGCTGCCCCCGCGCACACAGTAAAGTACAGTACAGTGGAATCACTGAAGCACTAAATTCAAGCAAACTACACTAAACAATACAAGTGACGACAAAATACCACATAACTTGTGGCAAAGTTGCTTGACTGGAACCCAGAAGATTCACACAACTATCGGGCCCTTGAGCAAGGTCCTTAAACCCTGCATTGCTCCCGGGGGCGATTGGTCCCTGCTTGGTCTCATCAACTGGAAGCCCCTTTGGATAAAAGCGTCATATAAACATCTGTAATGTAACATAGCAGAGTTAGCCTGGCTAACAGGAGTTAGCGAGCGCTAAGGCACACGTTTGGCTAATGTAACATACACTTATAGCCCAGCTGGTGCTTGTCGGTTTAGCGGAGTTAGCCTGGCTAACAGGAGTTAGCGAGCACTAAGGCACACGTTTGGCTAATGTAACATACACTTATAGCCCAGCTGGTGCTTCGGTTTAGCGGAGTTAGCCTGGCTAACAGGAGTTAGCGAGCGCTAAGGCACACGTTTGGCTAATGTAACATACACTTATAGCCCAGCTGGTGCTTGTCAGTTTAGCAGAGTTAGCCTGGCTAACAGGAGTTAGCGAGCGCTAAGGCACACGTTTGGCTAATGTAACATACACTTATAGCCCAGCTGGTGCTTGTCGGTTTAGCGGAGTTAGCCTGGCTAACAGGAGTTAGCGAGCACTAAGGCACACGTTTGGCTAATGTAACATACACTTATAGCCCAGCTGGTGCTTGTCGGTTTAGCGGAGTTAGCCTGGCTAACAGGAGTTAGCGAGCACTAAGGCACACGTTTGGCTAATGTAACATACACTTATAGCCCAGCTGGTGCTTGTCAGTTTAGCAGAGTTAGCCTGGCTAACAGGAGTTAGCGAGCGCTAAGGCACACGTTTGGCTAATGTAACATACACTTATAGCCCAGCTGGTGCTTGTCAGTTTAGCAGAGTTAGCCTGACTAACAGGAGTTAGCGAGCGCTAAGGCACGTCTGGCTAATGTCCGCTGGCGTCGGTCTGCGCTAATGTCCTCCGCTCGAAGCTCAAGGTCACGTGGACCCAGGCCTCGGCGTGTGAGCTGTTAGCGCGCCCTCCTCTGCCACGGTTGGTCGCAGTGGAGGTGTGTGGAGCAGGAAGGGGGGCGGGCGGCCCTGAAAATATCCTCTACAGGCTGTGGAGGAATGGGCATGTTTCCTTTAGCAAATCGATAAAGTTTTGCAGGTCATGTTTTAATTGTGCAAACGCTGGTCTTGTTTGTCGTGAACTGTAGTTCCAGGGGTACACTTCCAGATGTGGGGTTGGTTGGAGGGGGGGGGGGGGTGTATGTGAGACCAGCAGCTGATTCTCAAAGCAGTGCGGCACACAGACACACACACACACACACACACACACACACACACACACAGACACACACACACACACAGACCAGCTGCTGATTCTCACAGCAGTGCGGCACAGACACACACACACACATCAGCCTGCCTCTCTAACACAAACACACCAGCCGTCACCATCTGCATGCGTAATTACTGCAGCCTGTCCCTCACGAGCCTCACTGAGACTGAGGCTCCCTGGGTCCCCCACCCTCCTCTTCCTCCTCTTCCACCCTCCTCTTCCTCCTCTTCCTCCTCCTCCTCCTCTTCCTCTTCCTTCCCCTCTTCCTCCTTCCCTCCTCTTCCTCCTCCTCTTCCTACTCTTCCTCCTCCTCCTCTTCCTCCTCCTCTTCCCCCTCTTCCTCCTCCTCCTCCTCTTCTCCTCCTCCTGACTCCTTCTCTCCTCCTCTCTGTGACTCTCTCTTTCTTCTAGTCTAGTCTCTCTCTCCCTCATTCTCTCTGTCCCTCTCCTTTTTCAAGGTGAAATGTGTACCTTTTCCCCCTCTGTTTTCATCCTAATTGTCTCTCCCTCACTCTCTCTCTCCCTCTCTCTGCTCCTCTCTCTTTCTCCCTCCCTCTCTCTCCCTCCCTCTCTCTCTCCCCCTTTCCCCTCTCTCTCTTCTCTCTCCCCCCCCCCCCCCCGGCCAGCTGTGTGGTGTAATTAAATAAAGGGGGGAGGCATTAAGCAGGAGAAGGACAGGAGGAGGAGGGCGTCTCAGTCGGAATCCCCGCCCCCCCCTGCCCCTCCCCCCTCCCCCCCCCCCCCCCTCCGCCACCAAACACCACACGCTCAACGACCGTCGCCCCCGACGACAGCGCAACAACGCACACTTGCATCGATTTCTGAGAATGTAAAAAGGAGGGCCTTTACACTCGCTCTGTTACGCTGGCACCTGCCTCATCTGGAACTGACGCAGTGATTTGACGAGCTTGGCGGCCGCGGCTGGGCGTTTGGGTCTGACCTCTGGTGCGCTCAGACTCAGCAGCGGCTGTTATTCGCTCATTCCGCAGGAGTTGAGAAGACCACCTGTGTGCATGTTCACATATCTGTCATTTCTGTGATTGAAAAAAACACACACGCACACACACTCACACACACATGTACACACACACCCCATACACAGTCACACACACACATGCACACACACACACACACACACACACATACTCACACACACACACACACTCACACACACACACATACTCACACACACACACACACTCACACACACACACACACACACACACATACTCACACACACACACACACACACACACACACAGACCACACACACTCACACTCACACACACACACACACACACACACCCAGCCTGTAGAAGGGCAGTGATGGACAGCCTGGCTGAGCTGAAGATGGATGGTGTGAGCACTCAGGGCCTCTGGTCTGAGGGGGCGTGACACTGCCCACACTACAGCTGAGACTGCCCCTAATCAGCCTCCACAGGCTGACAACACCCGCACACTGACAACACCCGCACACTGACAACACTACAGCTGAGACTGCCCCGCTTAATCAGCCTCCACAGGCTGACAACACCCCGCACACTGACAACACCCGCACACTGACAACACCCGCACACTGACAACACCCGCACACTGACAACACCCGCGCACTGACAACACCCGCACACTGACAACACCCGCACACTGAGAGAGCCTCTCACAGGCTGACAACACCCGCACACTGACAACACCCGCGCACTGACAACACCCGCACACTGACAACACCCGCACACTGACAACCACCCGCACACTGACAACACCCACACACTGAGAGAGCCCCTCACAGGCTGACAACACCCACACACTGACAACCACCCGCACACTGAGAGAGCCTCTCACAGGCTGACAACACCCCGCACACTGACAACACCCGCGCACTGACAACACCCGCACACTGACAACACCCGCACACTGACAACACCCGCACACTGACAACACCCGCACACTGAGAGAGCCCCTCACAGGCTGACAACACCCGCACACTGACAACACCCGCGCACTGACAACACCCGCACACTGACAACACCGCACACTGAGAGAGCCTCTCACAGGCTGACAACAACCCGCACACTGACAACACCCGCGCACTGACAACACCCGCACACTGACAACACCCGCACACTGACAACACCCACACACTGAGAGAGCCCCTCACAGGCTGACAACACCCACACACTGACAACACCCGCACACTGAGAGAGCCTCTCACAGGCTGACAACACCCGCACAACTGACAACACCCGCGCACTGACAACACCCGCGCACTGACAACACCCGCACACTGAGAGAGCCCCTCACAGGCTGACAACACCCGCACACTGAGAGAGAGGGAACCACCGCTCACAGACCTGACAACACCCGCACACTGACAACACCCGCACACTGACAACACCCGCACACTGAGAGAGCCCCTCACAGGCTGACAACACCCGCACACTGACAACACCCGCACACTGAGAGAGAGGGAACCACCGCTCACAGACCTGACAACACCCGCACACTGACAACACCCGCACACTGCCACACTACAGCTGTGACTGCCCCGGCCTAATCAGCCGCTCTCAGGCTGACAACACCCGCACACTGACAACACCCGCACACTGAGAGAGAGAGCTGCTCACAGGCTCACAACACCCGCACACTGAGAGAGAGCACTACCATTTGCTAATTGTTTGAGATTCTTAAAGATAGCTTAAAGATAGCTAAACAGCTAAAGTCGTGTGACATCACTGCATGGCGTTTTATTGGTGAACGTGTGTATTTATGGGTCTACAGCAGACCCGTGAATGCAGGAGAGACCGAGTATCTGCACTTTGGAATCCCTCACAACTCTTTATTGTGTTGATAAAATCATGAAGCCTGAAAACCGTGCACGTGCCGACATTGGGCCACGTTGCAGTCGGCGGTAAGAGCAGTCGTCTCATTGCTCAGGCGGTAAGAGCAGTCGTCTCATTGGCTCAGGCGGTAAGAGCAGTCGTCTCATTGGCCCAGGCGGTAAGAGCAGCCGTCTCATTGGCTCAGGCGGTAAGAGCAGTCGTCTCATTGGCTCAGGCAGTAAGAGCAGTCGTCTGGCAGTCGGAGGGTTGCCGGTTCGATCCCCCGCCCGGGCTGTGTCGAAGTGTCCCTGAGCAAGACACCTAACCCCAAAAAACTCCTGACAGGCTGGTTGGTGCCTTGCCAATCACTGTTGGTGTGTGAGTGTGTGAGTGTGTGAGTGTGTGAGTGTGTGTGTGTGTGAATGGGCGAATGAGGAGCATCAGTTGTACAGCGCTTTGGATGAGGGCGCTATATAAACTCCAGCCGTTCACCGGTCGCCAGGACGGCAGAGGAGCGCTGGCTGTGCCGCCGGGGTCCGCGGCGTTTGGCGGTAAGCGCGTGGCACTGCCGGCAGTGCTGGGAAACAGCCTGACTTTGAGCTCATTGATCAGCCAGCGGCGTGCGGGCCCAGCCACCCCCCCCGCCCCCGGGACTGGCCCCCTGCCCAGCTCTGAGGGATGCCCAGCTCTGAGCACAGAGCCCTTTACTCATCACAAACAACACGCACACAACACTGCGATGTGCGCGCGTCCGTATTCAACATCTCTCCAACGCCTGTGCGCATGTATATGCACGTGTGTATGTTATATTTCTTAACATCGTCCATTTAACACTCTGTGTCTTGTTTTTAATCTTTTTTTCTTTCTTTTTATAAAAAAAAAAAGCCAAACTAGGGACGGGGGTTGGAAACTAGCAATAGCAATGATCTCTGTGTCAGCTCCATGACCCTGGTGTAGACTGGCAGTAATGCTGCTAGGTCTCTTGGCATTGTCCCTACTCAAATAAACATTAAATAAATATAATAATAATAATAATAATAATAATAATAATGGGCTAACAATGGTAACAGGCTAACAATGCTTACATTGCAACCACAGCGGCAGCTAGCACTGAAACACACGTGCAAATACTTACAAACACACATGCACACCACACACACTTATATACACACTCACACACACTCATATACAGTACAAACACACCCACACACTTATAGATACAAACACACACACATACGCATTCATGCACACACACACACACGAACACAAGCACTCACACTCGTATGCACAATCACACACACACAAATACACAGACACTCATGTGAATTACACACACACAAGCGGATACGGTTACACTGGTACAAAATTCAATACTTGTTCACTCACATACAGACCCACACACACACTCAGATGCACATACACAAACATATAAATATACACACATACACAGACACAAATGCACATCCACGCACGTACTGTAACTACACACACACGCACGCACTGTAAATACACACACACACACGCACGTACACGCACTGTAAATGCACACCCACACGTACTGTACACACACACACGCACGCACTGTAAATACACACACACACGCACGCACACGCACTGTAAATGCACACCCACACGTACTGTACACACACACGCGCGCGCACTGTAAATGCACACACACACACGCACACGTACTGTACACACACACACGCACGCGCGCACTGTAAATGCACACACACACGTACTGTAAATGCACACACACACACACACACACACACACAGTACTGAGCCTGTGTGACAGATCCTGTAAAAACATCTTGCTTATCTCAAAGGCTCCTCCGCTCTCTCGCTCTCTTCCTTCTCTCTCTCCCTCCATCCCTCACTCATTCTCCTTTCATCCTTCTGTCCTTTCTATCCCCCTTTCCCCCCTCTTTCTGTTACAGGTATTAACACTTGCATTGTACCATTCCTTCCATTCTCCTCCTGTCTGTCTCTCTTCCTGTATCTTTCATTCTTTCATCCATCGTTCAAAACCTGCATGTTTTTCTCTTCCTCTTTTTTCCTCACACTCTCCTCTCTCCCTCTCTCATTTCCCCAAAGTCACACATCCATACCTCCCTCTCTCTCTCTCTCTCCGTCTCTCTCTCACTCTCCCTCTCTCTCTTTCTTGTTCTCTCTCTCTCTCATTTCCCCTCAGTCACACATCCATACCTCCCTCTCTCTCTCCCTCTCTCTCTCTCTGTCTCTCTCTCTTTCTTGTTTTCTCTCTCCCTCTCTCATTTCCCCTCAGTCACACATTCAGACCTCCCCCCCCTCTCTCTCTCTCTCTCTCTCTCTCTCTCTCTCTCTCCCACTCTTGCTCATTCCCACTCAGTGACATTCAGCATCCATCTCTCTGGCTTTCAGCACCCTTACCTTGGAACCGTTCACCCCCTGGGGCTTCTCTCTCTCTCTCTCTCTCGCTCCCACATTCTCTCTCTCTCTCTCTCTCTCTCTCTGAAGCACTCATTTGCCCTCTCTGCCTCTCTGCCTCTCACACACACACACACACACACAGATGCAGCGTTACCCTCTCCCTCTCCGTCTCTCTCTCGCTCCGCGGCGATCCCCGGGTCCCTCCTCCTCTCCCGCTCAGGCGCTCGGTGCCGAGTGACTCCCGCGAACGGCGCCGGCTCTCCCTCCCTCTCGCTCTCTCTCTCCGCGCCGCTGCCCGACGCTCCCGGCGTTCCCGACGCTCCCGACGCTCCCGACGCTCCCGGCGTTCCCGACCCGGCTGCCCCGCGGAATAGGAGCGCCGTTGCCCGTTCAGTGTGGAAGAGGAGGAAGAGGAGTAAGCGGGAGGAGCGGAGGGGACCTGTAGCCATGGAGCACAGCCATATCTTCACCTCCCTGCCGTCCAACAGCAGCGCGTGGAGCCCCAGCCAGACCCTCCGGGGATGCCCCCTCGGTCCCCTGCCCGTCATCTACTACAGCACCCTGCTCTGCCTGGGCCTGCCGGGTAAGGACCGGGAGTGTGTGTACAGGTGTGTGTGTGTGTGTGTGTGTACAGGTGTGTGTGTGTGTACAGGTGTGTGTGTGTGTGTGCGTGTGTGTGTGTACAGGTGTGTGTGTGTGTGTGTGTGCGTGTACAGGTGTGTGTGTGTGTGTGTGTGTGTGTACAGGTGTATGTTTGTGTGTGTGCGTGTGTACAGATGTGTGTGTGTGTGTGTACAGGTGTGTGTGTGTGTGTGTGTGTGCGTGTACAGGTGTGTGTTTGTGCGTGAGTGTGTGTGTGTACAGATGTGTGTGTGTGTGTGTGTGTACAGGTGTGTGTGTGTGTGTGTGCGTGTACAGGTGTGTGTTTGTGTGTGTGTGTGTGTGTGTGTGTCTTTGTGTGTACAGGTGTGTGTGTGTGTGTACAGGTGTGTGTTTGTGTGTGTGTGTGTATGAGAGAGTGTGTGCGTGTGTGTGTGTTTGTGTGAGTGTGTACAGGTGTGTGTGTGTGTGTGTTTTTGAGTGCATGTGTGTGAGTGTGTGTGTGTGTGTATGAGTGTGTGTGCATGTGAGTGTGTGAACAGGTGTGTGTGTGTGAGAGAGAGAGTGTGCGTGTGTGTGTGATTGTGTGTGTCTGTATGTGTTTGTTTGTGTGAGTGTGTACAGGTGTGTGTGTGTGTGAGTGTGTACAGGTGTGTGTGTCTATGTATGTGAGTGTGTACAGGTGTGTTTGCATGCATGTATAGGTGTGTGTATATTTGCGCTTGTATGTGTATGCGTTTGTGTGTACATGAGCACGCCTGTGTGTGCGTATGTTTTTGTACATGTCAGTGCACGCACTTGTGTGTGTGAGCTTGTGCACGTGTGTGTGCATGTGCAGGAGTGTGTGTGTGTGTGTGTGTGTGAGCTTGTGCACGTGTGTGTGCATGTGCAGGAGTGTGTGTGTGTGTGTGTGTGAGCTTGTGCACGTGTGTGTGCATGTGCAGGAGTGTGTGAGTGTGTGTGTGTGAGTGTGTGTGTGTGTGTGTGTGTGAGTGTGTGTGTGTGTGAGTGTGAGTGTGTGTGTGAGTGTGTGTGTGTGTGAGTGTGTGTGTGTGTGTGAGTGTGTGTGTGTGTGTGAGTGTGAGTGTGTGTGTGAGTGTGTGTGTGTGTGAGTGTGTGTGTGTGTGTGAGTGTGTGTGTGTGTGTGAGTGTGTGTGTGGTCATTACCCCTGGCTACTGCTGCTGTCGCCCATTAGCCGCGGCTGAGCGCTGGACTTTCCACATTGAGCCACGGTGTGTGTGTCTGTGCATGCGTTACGGAGAGGTCGGGGGAGCGAGGGGTCACCGGAGCGCCTGGCACTCGTCCTGTCCGCAGACCGCCTTACACTGCTTTACTTCTCTCTCTTTTTCTCTCTCTGTCTCTCTCTCTCTCTCCTGTGTCCCCTTCTCTCTCTCTCTCTCTCCTGTGTCCCCTTCTCTCTCTCTCTCCTGTGCCCTCTTCTCTCTCTCTCGCCTTCTCTCTCTCCCTCTCTCTCCTGTGTCCCCTTCTCTCTCTCTCCCTCTCTCTCCTGTGTCCCCTTCTCTCTCTCTTTCTCTATCAGTTCTCCTGTGTCCCCTTCTCTCTCTCCCTCTCTCTCCTGTGTCCCCTTCTCTCTCTCTCTCTCTTTCTCTCTATCAGCTCTCCTGTGCCCCCTTCTCCCTCTCTCTCCTGTGTCCCCTTCTCTCTCTCTTTCTCTCTCTCTCCTGTGCCCCCTTCTCTCTCTCTCTCTCCTGTGTCCCCTTCTCTCTCGCCCTCCTTCTCTCCCTCTCTCCTGTGTCCTCTTCTCTCTCTCCCTCTCTCTCCTGTGTCCCCTTCTCTCTCTCTCCCTCTCTCTCTCCTGTGCCCCCTTCTCTCTCTCTCTCTCTTTCTCTCTATCAGCTCTCCTGTGCCCCCTTCTCCCTCTCTCTCCTGTGCCCTCTTCTCTCTCTCTCGCCTTCTCTCTCTCCCTCTCTCTCCTGTGTCCCCTTCTCTCTCTCTCCCTCTCTCTCCTGTGTCCCCTTCTCTCTCTCTTTCTCTATCAGTTCTCCTGTGTCCCCTTCTCTCTCTCCCTCTCTCTCCTGTGTCCCCTTCTCTCTCTCTCTCTTTCTCTCTATCAGCTCTCCTGTGCCCCCTTCTCCCTCTCTCTCCTGTGTCCCCTTCTCTCTCTCTTTCTCTCTCTCTCCTGTGCCCCCTTCTCTCTCTCTCTCCTGTGTCCCCTTCTCTCTCGCCCTCCTTCTCTCCCTCTCTCCTGTGTCCTCTTCTCTCTCTCTCCCTCTCTCTCCTGTGTCCCCTTCTCTCTCTCTCCCTCTCTCTCTCCTGTGCCCCCTTCTCTCTCTCTCTCTCTTTCTCTCTATCAGCTCTCCTGTGCCCCCTTCTCCCTCTCTCTCCTGTGTCCCCTTCTCTCTCTCCCTCTCTCTCTCTCTCCTGTGTCCCCTTCTCTCTCTCCCTCTCTCTCTCTCTGTCCCATTGTCTCAGTCAGCCCCTGCGCTGTGGTGTACAGGAACCGAGGCGGAGGTGATTGATGTGGATATGTGACAGGTTGACAAACGAAGCCTAATTGTGCAGATGGGAGTAATGATGATGTGTTTTGACGTGCTTCGAGTTCACCACCACTGCAGAACGGCCTCTGCATGATACGAAAGGGCAAACCAGGATATGAAACATGCTGTTAATTACATAATAATAGATGTAATAATACATAATATAAGTATACTGTGCGTATGGAATATACAGTAAGGCATATGTGAATATATAAGTATACTCTTGCATATGTGTGAAGGATGCCATCTAATACATGAAACATGGTCTATAATACATACACTTACTGAGCATTTTATTCTGTATTCGTGAGACTTTTTGGACTTATTGGTCTTCTGCTGCTGCAGCCTATCCACTTAGAGGTTTGATGTGTTGTGTGTTCAGAGATGCTCTTCTGCATTCCACTGTTGTAATGCGTGGTTATTTGCGTTATTGTCACCATTCTGTCAGCTTTGACCAGTCTGGCCCTTCCACTCTGAGCCCATATCCTCTGACCTCGCTCATTTTCTCTCACTGGATGTTTTTTGTTTTTCGCTCCATTCTCTGCAAACTCTAGAGACTCCTGTGTGTGAAAATCCCATTAGGTCAGCAGTTTCTGAGATACTCAAACCACCCTGTCTGGCACCAACAGTCGTTCCACGGTCAAAGTCACTTAGCTCACATTTCTTGCCCATTCTGACATTTGGTCTGAAAAGCAGCTGAACCTCTTGGCCACGTCTGCATGCTTTTATGCATTCAGTTGCTGCCACATGATTGGATGATTAAATATTTGCATTTACAAGCTGGTGTACAGGTCTACCTAACAAAGTGCTCACTGAATGTATAATGATTATATAATATTAATAATGTATAATAATATCAATTATATATGAAACATGAAATATATATGAAACAGTGAAGGTTGGGTGAAATGTGTGAAATGTGCAGTTTAATATGTACGTGTATGAAAAACAGCAGCAGTATATGTGAAATATGTTTTTCATAAAGAAATATGTGTGAATGTGTGTGTGGGCGTGTGTATGCGTGCGTTTGTGTGTGTGTGTGGGCATGTGTATGTGTGTGTGTGTCTGTGTGTGTGTGTGTGTGTGTGTGTGTGTGTGTGGGCGTGTGTATGTGTGTGTGTGTCTGTGTGTGTGTGTGTGTGTGTGTGTGGGCGTGTGTATGTGCGTGTGTCTGTGTGTGTGTGTGGGCATGTGTATGTGCGTGTGTGTGGGCGTGTGTGGGCGTGTGTATGTGTGTGTGTGTGGGCATTTGTATGTGTGTGTGTGTGTGTGTGTGGACGTGTGTATGTGTGTGTGTGGGCGTGTATGTGCGTATGTGTGTGGGTGTGTGTATGTGTGTGTGTGGGGGCATTTGTATGTGTGTGTGTGTGTGTGTGTGTGTGTGTGTGTGTATGTGCGTACGTGTGTATGTGCGTGTGTGTGTGTGAGTGTGTGTGTGTGGGCATGTGTATGTGCGTACGTGTGTGTGTGTGTGTGTGGCCGTGTGTGTGTGTGTGTATGTGCGTACGTGTGTGTGTGTGTGTGTGTGTGTGTGTATGTGTGTGTGAAACAAAGTGAAGAACATGTTTGAAACATACATAAGATGTGGGATGTGTGACAGATAAGCATAATATCCGCACGGGAAATGCAGTGGCACTGCATGATATATGCGAAAGGTGTCATTTAATATATGGAAAAGGTGCGGTTAAGTACGTGTGAAAGATGAAACAAACAAGGTGTGATACGATTGATATACAGGTGGGTTTCCATCGACTGTGAAGGAACTACTGTAGGTGAATGATCCAGAGCTGTATTGTACAAGGCAACCCTGATGAAAACAACTGCTCAACAGCTGGTAGCTGGTTGACCAGTTTAGACCAGCTCCACCCTCAATATGGTTTGACCAGCTCAAGCTAGGTTTTGAAAACAGCTGGTAGCTGGTTGACCAGTTTAGACCAGCTCCACGCTCAATATGGTTTGACCAGCTCAAGCTAGGTTTTGAAACAGCTGGTAGCTGGTTGACCAGTCCAGACCAGCTCCACGCTCTATATGGTTTGACCAGCTCAAGCTAGGTTTTGAAACAGCTGGTAGCTGGTTGACCAGTCCAGACCAGCTCCACGCTCTATATGGTTTGACCAGCTCAAGCTAGGTTTTGAAACAGCTGGTAGCTGGTTGACCAGTTCAGACCTGCTCCACGCTCAAGCTCAAGCTTGGTTTTGAAACAGCAGCAGGTCTTTCAAGGTGGTCATAGCAGGATTTTACAGCAGGGACATACAGTGCTGGGTTAACACCATGCAGCATGTATGAGAATGATGACTACTGTCGAGGGCAGGATGAGAGCAGATGGATACGGTCATGATTTAGGGTGTGTGTGAAAGGTATGGGGGTAGGGCGGTCTGTGAGGAGCCTGGTTCAGACGGTTCTAGGGATCTAGCGTGTGTGACAGGCACACACACACACACACACACTCACACACACACACATACACACACATATACACTCACACACTCATTCACACGCACACACACATACACACGCATGCACACACACATTACACACATAGACACACACACACAAACACACTCACATACACATACACACACACTCACACACACATACACACACACACACTCACACACACACACACACAAACACTCACACACACTCACACTCACACACACACATACACACACATATACACTCACACACTCATTCACACGCACACACACACATACACACGCATGCACACACACATTACACACATAGACACACACACACAAACACACTCACACACATACACATACACACACACTCACACACACATACACTCACACACATTCACACACACACTCTCTCACACACACACATACACACACACACACACACACACGCACACACATACACACATACACTTACACACACACATACACACACGCACACACGCACATACACACGCGCATGTACACACACATTACACACATAGACACACACACAAATACACTCACACACACACACATACACATACGCAGACAACACACACACACATACACACATTACACACATAGATACACACACACACACTCACACACATACACACATACACACACATAAACACACGTACACTAGCACGCACATATACACACGTACAAGCACACAGACACACACACACACACACACACATGCTCACACATACAAACAAACACACACACACACACACACAGTTGACACTTCCACATGTGGGAAATGGCAGGACTCAGGTTTGGTGGGGGTGGTTTGACACTGAGATGAAACGTTTAGCTCTTCTGACACGGACGCGCTGTCAGAGTGTCAGTGTGTGTTAGCGGTTAGCGATTAGCGGTTAGCGGCCGTGGCATTATAAACCGAGACAGAGTCAGTAACGTGACCACCCCCCGTAAAGGAGGGGAGAAACGGTGAATAAAACAGCAGTTTCGCGGCCCCGGGGCCCCAGCTGCTCCGGCCCCAGCCCAGCGGGCGGTCCTGACGGGCCCCAGTGTCGCAGGCTGGCTGATTAAGAAGCTGTCTCCTGATCGCCCGCCCCACTTTACCGGCCTTGTGTTGGTAATTGCCCTCTCTCTCCCCCTCTCTCTCCCTCTCTCTCTCCCTTTCTCCTCCTCCTCCCATTTCTCTTTCTCCCTCTCCCTCCCTCTCTCTTTCCTCCGCCTCTTCCCACCTCTGTCCATCTCTCCCCCTCTCTCTCTCCCTCTCTCTCTCCATCTCTCAACTCTCTCTCTCCATCTCTCTCTCTCTCTCTCCTGGTTCAGTCTGACTACTTCCCTCCTGGGGGTATCATTGCCCTGGCTTTTCAGGATGTCTGAGGGCATCGCAGTGAGAGGGAGAGAGAGAGAGAGAGAGAGAGAGAGAGAGAGAGAGGAGAGAGAGCAGGTAGAGGAGCAGAGATGGAGGGAGAGAGAGAGCAGGTACAGGAGCAGAGCTAGAGAGAGAGAGACAGAGAGAGAGAGAGAGAGAGAGAGCAGGTAGAGGAGCAGAGCTAGAGAGAGAGAGAGAGAGAGAGAGAGAGAGAGAGAGAGAGAGAGAGAGAGAGCAGGTAGAGGAGCAGAGCTAGAGAGAGAGAGTGAGAGAGAGAGAGAGAGAGAGAGAGAGAGAGAGAGAGCAGGTAGAGGAGCAGAGCTAGAGAGAGAGAGTGAGAGAGAGAGAGCAGGTGGAAAAGGAGAGATAGAGTGAGAGAGAGCTAGAGAGAGAGAGAGAGAGAGAGAGAGCAGAGAGCCCCAGATTGACAGTAAGGCTGGTTCTGTAGGTCTATCCATGTTCCTCGAAACCTCAGAGGAGGAAGCGAGAGAGTGGCAGAACAGGAAGAAAGGGGAGAGAGGAGAGAGAGGCAGAGGGGAGCCCTGGGAACAGAGGGAGAGGAGAGAGAGGCAGAGGGGAGCCCTGGGAACAGAGGGAGAGAGAGAGGGAGGGAGAGAGGGAGAAAGAGAGAGACAAAAGATGCTATCGTACCTCCCCGGGGCTGGGGTGTTAGAGCTCAAATCCCGGCAGTTCCCCATTGATTGATTATCAGGCTGTGGGTCAGAGAGTAAGCCCCCCGTCAACCCGCCAGTGCTGCCCCGTGTGTGTGTGTGTGTGTGTGTGTGTGTGTATATATATGTGTGTGTGTGTGTGTGTGTGTGTGTGTGTGTGTGTGTGTATATATGTGTGTGTGTGTGTGTGTGTATATATGTGTGTGTGTGTGTGTGTGTGTCCGAGTGTGTGTGTATATATGTGTGTGTGTGTGTGTGTCCGAGTGTGTGTGTATATGTGTGTGTGTGTCTGTGTGCGCATTTGTCTGTGTGTGTGTGTATGTTTGTGTGCTAGTGTACGTGTGTGTGTTTGTGTGTGCACGTGTGCGTGTGTGTGTACTTGCATGTGTGTGTGTATGTCTGTATGTCTGTATGCTTGTATGTGTGTGCCTGTGTGCACGTGTGTGTTTGTGAGTGTGTATGTGTGTGTTTGTGTGTGCGTATGTTAGTGTGAAAGTGTAAGTGTGTGTGTGTTTGTGTGTGTGTATGTTTGTGTGCTAGTGTACGTCTGTGTGTGTTTGTGTTTGTGTGCGTGCACGTGTGTGCTTGCATGTGTGTGCATGTGTGCCTGCGTGTATGTCTGTGTGCTTGTACGTGTTTGTGCATGCGTGTGTGTTTGTGTGTGCGTATGTTTGGGTGTACGTGTGTGCGTGTGTGTGCACGTGTGTGTGTGTGCACGTGTGTATGTTTTTGTGCTAGTGTACTGTGTGTTTGTAGTTACAGAAAAGGCCACTGATACACATAAATTAGTGTTGTCTGCAGCCAGCGGATCGGTGAAACTGTCCAACACTTTGCTAACCGAGATCCAATCACACCTATCGATCGTGCAGTTTGTGTGCGGGGTGGTGTGGGGGTGTAGGGTGGGGTGGGGTGTGTGCGCGGGGTGGTGTGGGGGTGTGGGGTGGGGTGGGGGCGTCGGGGGAAATCTTGGGGATTAGAGGGAGGACCCAGTGTGTTCAAGGCTCATCGGTTCTGATGGGCTGACATTCGGAGCAGGACCTGGCTCTGCTTTGCAGACATAATGAGGCTGTGTCTGTCCCTGGATGGGGGCTGAGCTGGGGGCGGGGAGGGGGGGTGGGGGGGAGAAAGGGTGTGCTGGTCAATGTTGATAATCTTTTCATCATTTTTTTCCACCAAGGTCCAAATGTATTATTTTCTTATTTATTTATATCCCGATTTCTCATTTCTTCCGATTTTGAATGTGACGTAGTGCTCATAAGCAGCCTGAAGCGGCCTGTACTGTACTGGCTAAGGCTGCTGGCTCAAGCCCTGGTGCAAACCCCCCCCCCCCCCCAGGGGAGACTGGCCCCTGCTTTGTCTGATAACTGTAAGTCGCCTTGTATAAAAGCGTCAGCTAAATAACTGATTCTTTTTTAATGATTTATAAGCTTGTCTCATACGTCCAGCTGCAATATCCTCCAGCAGTTCTGAGGAGTGTTTTGGAGAGAGTTCTAGAAAAAAGAAAGTGTGGAAAGAGTTCTGGCTAAAGTTCTGGAGAGAGTTCTGCTTGAGGTTATTGGGGAGAGTTCTGCTTGAGGTTATTGGGGAGAGTTCTGCTTGAGGTTTTGGAGAGAGTTCTGCTTGAGGTTTTGGAGAGAGTTCTGCTTGAGGTTTTGGAGAGAGTTCTGCTTGAGGTTTTGGAGAGAGTTCTGCTTGAGGTTTTGGAGAGAGTTCTGCTTGAGGTTTTGGAGAGAGTTCTGCTTGAGGTTTTGGAGAGAGATTTGGTTGTTGTCTCATCTTCTCACTGCCTGTAATCCACCATCTGTTCTGTACAGTCATTACAGTGGAGCACAAAACCACAGAAAACAAAACCTCAGAACTAAAGTGACAGTGGAGGTACATTTATGCTCTTCAATGACGTACCCTGAAAGTGCAGTAATGTTCTCTCCAAGCAATCCAAGCAAAATAGTACAAATGTATTATATATTGCTGGCTAGGGGTCCAATTTTATGTGCCTATAGGGCACTGCCCCAGGAACAAGCGTTTGTACCTTCTCAGGAACTCTTCGTTCCGTTATTCCTGAGGGTGCAGTTGTGAGCAGGATATGGTTTCGACGTGTTAAAATTACAGCACTTTTTATACATGGTCCCCCATTTCAGGGCACCATAACATTTGGGACAGAAGGCCTCACAGGTGATTAGTCAGGTGTGTTCAATCGCTTCTTCAGTGCGGGTGTAAGAAAACTTTCAGTGTCTAGTCTTGATTCTAGGCTTTGGATTGTGCCAAAGGCTTGATATTATGGCTTTTGTCAACATGAGGACCAGAGTTGTGCCAATGACAGTCAAGGAAGCCATTAGGAGGCTAAGATATAACAGAGACATGGGCCAAGCAGTCAGCTTACCAAAGTAAATTGTTTTTAATATCATTAAGGAGAAAGAGTGCACTGGTGAGTAAATGCAAAATCGCAAATGGTCTGGTAGGCCAAGTAGGAACTCTCGCCATAACTATTCCGAAAAACACATTTGAAGCCATTTCGCCTTCATGTGAATTGTTTGATTACAGATCTAAAATAGTGGAGTAAAGAGCGTAGAACAATACAAAATGTCTTTGCCCCAAGATTTCCAATATGTGTGGAATATTCCTTCACTTTCAAAAGATTACGCACGATCACGGTACGCGTTTACATTAAAGGGGCGGACCGCCAGAGAGTGCTGCTCTCCTCGCGAAACCGGACGGACGCCCTGTGTACTTGAAACACAACCATTTATCTAATAATGAACAGAAAACGCAATCCTTTTAAGTGGTAAAAATAAAATCTGCAGGTCTCTTTGTTTATAGTGAAATGCGTGGCGCAGTGCAGTCTCGTGCCTCTCTCTCGTTAAAGCGATTGGATTTAAAGCGCACGCTGCCGCTTTCGGCATTGATATGTGGCATTACGCGTAATTGAGCGGAATGGACACAGCTGCTGATGGGCGATATTACGGCGCGCTGGTGAATAAGCAGGAGCGGCTTCCGTAGGGTTATCAGACAGACCGCCACCTCCTCCGCAGCCTTCTCAGCTTATCGATCTGCTCCTCTTGAGTAAACTGGCCTCACCTCCAGTGAATTAATTATACCATCACGCAGAGCAGTGTGTGTGTGTGCGTGCGCGTGTGTGTGCATGTGTGTGCGTACGTGCGTGTGTGTGTCTGTGTGTGCGTGCATTAACGCGCTTACGAGCCGACAGTGTGTGTGTGTGTGTGTGAGTGTGTGTGCATTAATGTGCTGTTTATGAGCGGACAGGCTAGGTGTGAGTGTGTGTGTGTGTGTGTGTGTGTGTATGTGTGAGCTTCGGTGTGTATGTGTGTGTGCATTAACACACTTATGTGCGGACAGGCGTGGGTGTGTGTGTGTGTGTGTGTGTGTGTGTGCATTAACACGCTCTTGAGCAGACAGGCATGGGTGTGTGTGTGTTTGTGTGTGTGTGCATTAACACGCTCTTGAGCAGACAGGCATGGGTGTGTGTGTGTTTGTGTGTGTGTGCATTAACACGCTCATGAGCAGACAGGTGTGTGTGTGTGTGTGTGTGCATTAACACACTCATGAGCAGACAGGTGTGGGTGTGTGTGTGTGTGTGTGTGCATTAACACGCTCTTGAGCAGACAGGCGTGGGTGTGTGTGGTCGGGGGGCGTTGGGGATTATTGACTTGTTGAGTGACTAATTGAGTTGTCAGCAGCGCTGCATTCTGCTCTTACATGCCTGTGTGTAGTGGGGAGTGGGGCCCCCAGCACTGCCCCTGCCATGGGCTGTTACACGGCTAATAACTCTCACAGTGTACAGGGCTGTTACACGGCTAATAACTCTCACAGTGTACAGGGCTGTTACACAGCTAATAACTCTCACAGTGTACAGGGCTGTTACACGGCTAATAACTCTCACAGTGTAACTCTCACAGTGTACAGGGCTGTTACACGGCTAATAACTCTCACAGTGTAACTCTCACAGTGTACAGGGCTGTTACACGGCTAATAACTCTCACAGTGTACAGGGCTGTTACACAGCTAATAACTCTCACAGTGTACAGGGCTGTTACACGGCTAATAACTCTCACAGTGTAACTCTCACAGTGTACAGGGCTGTTACACGGCTAATAACTCTCACAGTGTAACTCTCGCAGTGTACAGGGCTGTTACACGGCTAATAACTCTCACAGTGTAACTCTCGCAGTGTACAGGGCTGTTACACGGCTAATAACTCTCACAGTGTAACTCTCACAGTGTACAGGGCTGTTACAGGGCTAATAACTCTCACAGTGTACAGGGCTGTTACAGGGCTAATAACTCCCACAGTGTACAGGGCTGTTACACGGCTAATAACTCTCACAGTGTAACTCTCACAGTGTACAGGGCTGTTACACGGCTAATAACTCTCACAGTGTACGGGGGGGTTTACTGATAAAACGTTTTCTCTCTTAATGCTTGCGGCGCTGTAAATGACAGTTGCTTGTAATGTGAAAAACTTTCTCATGATTTCAACTCTTGACTTGAGAAATGCGCTGAGATGTTTTTTTTTGTTTTTGTTTTTTAAATCTCCCATTTCACACTAAAAAGGCCCCAATCCCATTAACATTAAAAGCTCTCTACTGACCTGTTTTGGACAGTCCAGTCTGTTTGCGCGCACTGCATAAATGCATAAATTGCCCGCTCTTTGTAACTCTGTTTTGCTGTTACTTATTTATTTATTAAAATATCTCTTCTATTTATTTTTTTATGAGTTCTTGTACAGGGACCATAGAGCGGTGTTAACAGGGGTAAGCGCCGGGAGAACGCGGGGTAATTGCGGTGTCACGGCCGCGTTCCCGTTCGCTTGATTTATTTCTGTAGCGCTCTCCCGTTTCTCAACCGTGAAAGTGGCAGCGCGGGCTTCGGGGGTCCGCGCTGGAAAAGCGCGGCTGCATTCGTCGCGCGACCTTTAATTAACGGTCAATGGACGTGCGCCTTCAAAGAAGCTGAACATCAAACAGCGGGGTTTTGATGGTTTTACCCGGCAGGGAAGCGTTTCTTTGGCGACGCTTTCTTTGTACTCACCCAGTGTGGCTGGAATTGGATAGTTACCGTGCCTACGTTCGCCTGTTTACGTTTGCAATTAAGGCAAAAGTGCTTCCTGACTCTTTCATTACGGTAATTAGTATGTTTAATTGAGTGTTGACTGGCTGGGTGACTAACTGACATAATACACTGTGCAGTACTGGTTCTCTCTCTCTCTCTCTCTTTCTCTTTCTCCCATTCCTCTCTTCCTCATCTCTTCTTAATCTCGATCACTCTCTCTTTCCTGCTATCTCCCCATCCCTTTCTCTCTCTACCATCCCTCTCTTTCTCTCTCTCTCCCATCCTCTCTTTCTCTCTCTCCCATCCTCTCTTTCTCCCTCTCTCTTTCTCTCCCTCTGTGCAGTTCAATGGCTCTGTTGATAGGATAACCTGCACCGCACTGCCGAAGCACACACAAAGTGTGTAGCGTATGAGACACGAAAGCTTGGCCGGCATATTGACATTTCTCTTTGTCTCGCAATCAATTTCACTCTCAGCTCAGCTCAGTGCTCAATCTGATTTCATTTGAATCTCCAGATTGTGGGCCTTGCTCTCCCGCACACCGTTTCTCCCCCCCCCCCCCCCCCCGCCCCTCCTGCTGCCTCTGACCCACATGCACCCTCCTGATATCCCAGTCACTTACAGAGGGACTGTTTACCGGGTAGCCCAGGCGCTCCGTCTCAATTTGGCCTCGCTATCAAAGCCCGCATCCGCGAAAACAACTTATCTGGCTCTGGCTGTCGACGTCCCGCAGCGTGGTATATGTCTGTTGGCGTGCGTTTGTGTGGGCTTGAGAGTGTTCTGGAGGTGGATGTACATGACTGTCCTCAATCTATTCACCTCCAGAAACGCACACACACGCACACACACACACGCCATGGAGAGGTCCAGGTCAGAGCTTAACAAGGGGGGCACACGTCCCCGGGAAAAAGGCCACATTACCTCACGTTGAGGTACATAGACACCCCTAGCCAGCAACATGTGACTAATTACTACCTTTTTTGCAAGGGGAAACTTACTCATTTGTGCCCAAAGAGAACATTACTGTTCAGGGTACATTTAGGGAAATTTGATCCATGAAGAACTGAATGTACCTCCACTGCCACTTTATTTTTGACAGGGCACAGCCTGCGATGGGTCCCACATGTTGCACAGACGCACACACACACGCACGCACGCACACACACATACACACACACACACACACGCACGCACACACACACACGCACGCACGCACACACACATGCGCACAGACACACACACGCACGCACACCCACATGCGCCACGCACGGCACACACACATGCGCACAGACACACGCGCACACACACACACACACAGACACACACACACACACGCACGCAAGCACGCACGCACACACACATACACACACACCACACACACACACACACGCACGCACGCACAGATGCACACAGATAGACACACATACACACACACACACAGACGCAGACACACAAAGATAGACACACACATGCACACACACACACACACACGCAGATGCACACAGATAGACACACATGCACACACACACGCAGATGCACACAGATAGACACACATACACGCACACGCACACAGACACATACACAGACGCAGACACACACACAGACACACAAAGATAGACACACATGCACACACGCACACAGACACACAGAGACGCACATGGACACACACGCAGACAGACACAGACACAGACAGACGCACACAAACACAGACACAGACACACACGTATAGACACACAGAGAGGGGAGAAGAGGAGAGGAGAGGGGGGAGGAGAGGAGAGGAGAGGGGGGGAGGAGAGGAGAGGAGAGGGGGGAGGAGAGGAGAGGGGGGAGAGGAGAGGAGAGGAGAGGAGATGCAGATACTGACACTGACACTGAACACTGCTTCACTCAGAAGAGTGAGGGTCTGTACTGGGGCAGAACCATCACCAGGGCTAGCAACTGGAGAGCCACAGTGTGTGTGTGTGTGTGTTCGAGCTACGCTCATGTACAGTACACGTGTCCTCCATCACCTTCGTCATCGTCCTCATCACCATCACAGCACCCACCCCGCTAATGAGGAAGTGCGACCCTCCCCTCCCCTCCCCTCCCCTCTCCCCCTCTCCTCTCCTCTTCTCCTCTCCTCCCCTCCTCCTCTCTCTCCTCTCATCCCCTCTCCTCCTCTCCTTCCCCCCTCTCTCATCCCCTCTCCCCTCTCCTCTCCTCTCCTCTCCTCCCCCCTCTCCTCCTCTCCTCCTCCCCTCTTCCCTCCCCTCCTCTCTCATCCCCTCCCTCTCTCTCTCCTCTCCTCTCCTCTCCTCTCCTCCCCCCTCTCCTCCTCTCCTCCTCTCCTCATCCCTCTCCTCCTCCCCTCTCCTCTCCTCCGTGGCCGTGCTCCCTCTGTTTCTCCGCGCCGGGGACCGTGGGCCGGTCGAGACACGACGCGCCGTCGGGGGACAGCTCTGTCGTTCGCGGGCTGATTGTCGCGTGTTTGTGAAGTGTGATCTTCCCGGGCGCCGGGGCCGCTAAATCAATCCGCCCGGTGATCACCGCGGGGCGGGGGGGGGTGGCCGGCGGGGCGGGGCGGGGCGGGGCGGCCGGGGGGCGGAGACGGCGCTCCCGTCAGGCCGTGTCACCAGGCAGCGCCCCCAGAGCAGCGCTCCCTCTCCGGCTCCTGTGACCGCTGACACGGGGCAGCGCTCCTAAACTAACCTGGGAAGGCCTACGTCCCGCTTGAATGATCTCTGAGACGAGGCCGAATGGAATACAGGTGCGGGGCGCGGGTGCACACAAGACCGTGTCTCGTCGGGGTGTTTTTTTTCTGAGACTGGACGCGGCAATCGTAATTTGTGACGGCGGATTGACTCGTGTGTGTGTGTGTGTGTGTGTGTGTGTGTGTGCAGGTGAAGGCCGGTTCACCGCCCAGCTGCTTATAATGTGATGTGTATTGCTAAAAAACAAAACAAAACAAAAAACAGCGCAAGCAAGGTTTTTGAAACAGCCGACCAGTTCAGACGAGCTCCCAGCTCAGGATATTTCAGCTGGTTGACCAGTTCAGACGAGCTCCCAGCTCAGGATATTTCAGCTGGTTGACCAGTTCAGACGAGCTCCCAGCTCAGGATATTTCAGCTGGTTGACCAGTTCAGACGAGCTCCCAGCTCAGGATATTTCAGCTGGTTGACCAGTTCAGACGAGCTCCCAGCTCAGGATATTTCAGCTGGTTGACCAGTTCAGACGAGCTCCCAGCTCAGGATATTTCAGCTGGTTGACCAGTTCAGACCAGCTCCCAGCTCAGGATATTTCAGCTGGTTGACCAGTTCAGACGAGCTCCCAGCTCAGGATATTTCAGCTGGTTGACCAGTTCAGACCAGCTCCCAGCTCAGGATATTTCAGCTGGTTGACCAGTTCAGACCAGCTCCCAGCTTCACACGGTTTCACCAGCCCGAGCTATGTTTTGAAACAGTTGGTAGCTGGTTAATCAGCCAACAGCTCAGACAAGCTACCAGTACTAAATGATTGACCAGCTAGACCAGCTTTATGACCTGTTTGACCAGCTCAATTTTCAAGCTGGTCAAGCTGGCATGGCTGGATTTTACAGCAGGGTATAAAATTGGCTGGAAAAGTTTAATGTGATATGGGAAGACATTTTGTTTAACACATTACTTCAGTCTACCGGTAACTGCTGATGGTTTCCATTTGCAGACTACTTACACACCTGCTGGTGATTAGAATTAGCACATCTTGAAGTGAGAGGAAGGAGCAGGGTTGAGGGTTCTTTTGTAAGAAGCAGGGTTGAGGTCTCTGCTATAAAAAAAAACAAAAACAAGTTCCTTGTTGTATGTTTTGAATGAATGCCTTTTTTTTTTTTTTTTTTTTGCTCCAAATCTCAGATGGTTTTGAACGATTCCATATGGCAAAGTAGTGGCCAATTTTGTCACAGTACGGTTGCTAAGACACAACAGTGCTTCTGTCGAGCTCAAGTCCATGATTGTGGAGACATGGTGATCCTCCTAAGTGGTGATAAGTCTGTCTTAGTGGCTGGTTGGATGAGGTGGGATACACAGGGAGTACGTGCTTTGTTGGCGAGTGGCTTTCTTGTTAGCGTGTTTGTTGAGGGATGCTTGGCTGTAAGGCTCAGAGCTGAGTTATTTGCACAGCTAGAAGCCTCATTGTTTATTTACGTATTGTTTCCAGATGGATTCTCTAACCCGGTTCTGACTTTGAATTTTAATGCCTTTCCTGCTGCAAAAGTGTGAAACTCAAATCGATAGCACTCAGGTCTCACAGACATTTATGTCGCCGTTTCAGTGTTGGGCCGACCTCCTTGAGACCTGAAATCACAAAACCCGTTTTACAAATACAAATCGAATTGCCCGAATGGCATTTGCATATTTGTTATTTGATTATCAGATAACCTTTTTCGTGATATGAAAAATGAAACTTTTAATCATTGTCAAGACTTGCAAGTCGGAAAGTATCCTAGCTGTATCATATAGCAAGCGGTATAATATAACAGTATATACCGTATTTTACTATTGAATTGCTTCCAGTGTATATTCCAGGAATTCTCCGGGTTCAGTTATCATTGATTTGAGTATCGGTCAATGTGAACGTGGATCGATTCGGAATCTGAGGCCAAAATCTGTCGCCTAAAAATGGGGAGTGGAGCTTCCCAGCAGTACTGTGACCATCTGTGTCCCCCACCCGAAAAAACAAGTGTACCCCACTGCTGCTCACACACACCTGTACAGTGTCTCTGCTCACACACACCTGTACAGTGTCTCTGCACACACACACACTGTACAGCGTCTCTGCAGACACACACCTGTACAGCGTATCTGCATCTCTGCTCACACACACACCTGTACAGCGTCTCTGCAGACACACACCTTTACAGCGTATCTGCATCTCTGCCCACACACACACCTGTACAGCTTCTCTGCCCACACACACCTGTACAGCGTCTCTGCAGACACACACCTGTACAGCGTCTCTGCCCACACACACACCTGTACAGCTTCTCTGCCCACACACACCTGTACAGTGTCTCTGCAGACACACATCTGTACAGCGTCTCTGCAGACACACACCTGTACAGCGTCTCTGCCCACACACACACCTGTACAGTGTCTCTGCCCACACACACACCTGTACAGTGTCTCTGCCCACACACACACCTGTACAGTGTCTCTGCTCACACACACCTGTACAGTGTCTCTGCGTCTCTGCTCACACACACACACCTGTACAGTGTCTCTGCTCACACACACACCTGTACAGCGTCTCTGCGTCTCTGCCCACACACACACCTGTACAGTGTCTCTGCTCACACACACCTGTACAGCGTCTCTGCGTCTCTGCCCACACACACACCTGTACAGCGTCTCTGCTCACACACACCTGTACAGCGTCTCTGCGTCTCTGCTCACACACACACCTGTACAGCGTCTCTGCCCACACACACACCTGTACAGCGTCTCTGCGTCTCTGCTCACACACACACCTGTACAGCGTCTCTGCGCAGGTGAAGCTGCCCTTGGCCTGATTCCCTCTCCAGCTGTCACTGCACCCCTCCCCCCATGCAATTATTGTTTGGATTCCCAGGTTTGTATTATAGATAACAAAGTGATTTCACAGAAAACCCGAGGGCTGGGAGGGGGGGGGGGCTGTGGCTATTGAGTGTCAGGGGAGAGATGGGGGCGAGGGGGGGGGTAAGGTGGGATAGAGAGGTGAAAATGAAGGGAGGCGGCATTAGGGAGAAAAAAGGAGGGTAAATGGGTGGGAAAGAAAAGGAGGACACACGGGGAATTGAAGAGGGGAATTGAGCGGGGGATGGACAGGCTGAAAGAGAGAGGGCAGGCCGTTGAGAAGAGGAAAGACGTGTAAGAGGGACACAGAGAGGATGTGGAAGTAAAGAGAAAGAGAAAGGGATGCAGGGAAAGAGGAAGAGAGAGAAAGAGAGAGAGGAAGAGAGAGAAAGAGATGGAGAGACAAATCAATGTGGGTGAGAGAGGTAGATAAGAGGCTGAGACGGGACAGGGGAGAGTGAGAGAGAGAAAGGGAGAGAGGGAGAGAGAGAGTGAGAGAGGGAGAGAGAGAGGGAGAGAGGGAGAGAGAGAGGGAGAGAGAGAGGGGAGAGAGGAAGAGAGTGAGAGTCAGAGAGAGAGGGGAGGGAGAGAGAAAGGGAGAGAGGGAGAGAGAGAAAGGGGGAGAGGGAGAGAGAGAAAGGGAGAGAGGGAGAGAGTGAGAGTCAGAGAGAGAGGGAGGGAGAGAGGGAGAGTAAGGGTAGAGAAGAAGGAGAGATGGAAAGATGGAGTGATGAAAGAGATGAAAGGGCAGAGATGGAAGAATTGAGAGGCTGCAAGAAAGGCCTACGCAGCAAAAAAAAAAAAAAACAGAAAGATAAGTCAATCTTAGGCTTAATCATTTCTATTACCTTTCTGCTACATAAGACAAAAAGACGGCCAATGGGCTGAGGCAGCTCTATTCAGATCAGGAGTTTCAGGGGTATAGACAATTTCTCTTGTCAGGCAAAAAAATAAGTAACTTAAAACAAGCTAATATTTTATACTTGAGAGGGGGGGGGAAAGTCTCATTACAAGACAGTCCTTTTTTTGCCTTGAGAACATGAGACAAACTGTATCGATGTTATTTGGCCAACAAAGCTAATGGCTAACAGAGATTGAGCTATGCTCGACTTAGCAGGGCCCAACTCGTACCCCAATTTATGGCAGAATTTGTGGGTGAGCAGCTCAGCAATTTCTCATTCTCCCTCTCAATGCCTCTTTCCTCTCCCTCTCTCCCTCTCTCCCTCCTCTCTCCCTCTCTCCCTTTCTCACTCCCTCTGGCCCTCTCTCTGTTCCTCTCTCCCTCTCTCCCTTTCTCACTCCCTCTGGCCCTCTCTCCTTCTCTCCCTTTCTCACTCCCTCTGGCCCTCTCTCCGTTCCTCTCTACCTCCCTCCAGCTCATGGATGCCTATAATCGCAGGTCCCCAGCCTGTCAGACTGTGCTCCCTCGCTGTGCCAGAATAGGCCAGAGCCTGAGGCCGGAGGAGAGAGAGAGAGAGAGGGAGAGAGAGAGAGTGAGGGAGGGAGAGGGGGAGAGAGAGAGAGAGAGAGAGAGAGAGGGAGAGGGAGAGAGAGAGAGAGGGAGAGAGAAAGAGTAGATAAGAGGGTGAGATGGGATAGGGAGAGAGAGAGAGAGAGAAAGAGAGCGGGAGAGAGCAAGAGAGAGAGTGAAGGGGCGATGGAGGTTATCTCTCCCACCCAAAAAATGTCACTATACAGCAGAAAAAAAAATCCTTGTTGTGCCATTAACCCTTCATGTAGAGCTCCAGCATTATAACAGAGTTTTATCACTTTTGGCTGCAGTGGTTCTGCAGAGGTCGATATCCATTTTGTACCATTTGTTTAAAAAAAAAAAATGTCCCATGGTGACCCCTCTCAATGAATTTCCCAGCGCAGTCAGCAGTAAGGCTAGGCCGGTTCCCACAATCCACTGGGCTCCTCCAGAAGTGGCACTGGACTGTGCGCTCTGTAAGATTTACAGGACCGAGTGGTTTCAGAGAGGCACACAGCCAGACAGAACCGTACTGTCCTCTAGGGTCCTCTTCACACCTGTCCCTGTGTTCGATCTGCACTTCGCTGTACGTCGCTCTGGATAAGAGCGTCTGCTAAATGCCTCTAATGTAATGTAATGTAATGTAATGTAATGTGATGTTACGATGTCGGAGGCATGGAGTCAGTAGCGAGTCAGGGCGATATGTAGCTTAGCTTATAATGTTCAAGGCGTAGAGTCAGACGATATCACAATGTTCGAGGCATTACATTTACATTTACATTTTAGTCATTTGGCAGAAGCTTTAATCCAAAGCGACTTACAAGTGCATAAGTTCTACCATAAGTCAAAGCATCACATCCAGAACTAGGAAATACACATGAAATGCTGTTGTAAACATAGTCGTGATCATAAGTGCAATTTTTTTTTTTTTTTTTGGGGGGGTTAGACAAGGATAGGGATATCAGAAAGGAGGGGCAGGGGAAATCAGGAGGGAGGACTAAGGTAGAGTTTGAAAAGGTGGGTTTTGAGTCTGCGTCAAAATAGGGGGAGGGATTCTGCTGTCCTGACAGTGGTAGGCAAGTCATTCCACCACTGAGGAACCAGAACGGGAAAACAGGCGTGAACGTGCAGCTCGACCGCCAGGTGCACGTAGAGAGGGAACCGTAAGGCGACCAGAGCTGGCAGACCGGAGTGGTCTAGCTGGGGAGTAGGGAGCGATCAAGGCATGGAGTCAGACTAAGACAGTCAGACTAAGACAGGGTGAGCGATATGGAGTCAGACTAAGACAGGGTGGGCGATATGGAGTCAGACTAAGACAGGGTGGGCGATATGGAGTCAGACTAAGACAGGGTGGGCGATATGGAGTCAGACTAAGACAGGGTGGGGCGATATGTAGCTGAGCCAACAGAGGCCGGATGGTAATGAAACAGCGGGCTCTGAGTGGGGGTGGGGGGGTGGGGGGGGGGGGTTAGAGACCTGGACAGAGGCTCAGTCGGAGAGCGTGAGCCCTGCTGAGATGCGCTGGGGGTGCCCAGCGGGGCGAGACGGGCACGACTCCCCGGGGAGAGCACCTGTCTCCCTGCCGGGATTAATGGGCGCAGGTGTCTGTGCCTGGGGGCGCCGCCGAACGTGACCGGCGTGCGGTGCTGTGGGGGAGGGGGGGCGGGGGGGGCAGGGGCAGGGGCGGGGGGGTTATTACACAATCTGCTCCTGTGCAAAAAAAATAAAAAATAAAAAATGGAGGGGTCAGAGGCTCTCAGGCCGCGTGGAGCAGGGGAGAGAGTGAAGGACACGCGTCTTTCTTTTCTTTCTCCCCCTCTCTCTGTTTTAAGGGGGCGGGTGGCGGCGAGGCTGAGTGGCATTAGCATATCACTCTCTTTGTCACTGTGGGGGCATTGTGGCTGGACCCTTTTTTGTGAAATGTGTTACTCGCTGTTTCTATCATCTTTTCTCTCACCTTTCTTTCTCTGACTTTCTCCTCTCTTTTCTCTCCCTTGCAATATTGTGGGAGTTGATGCTTTTCTATGCCTTGTTGTCTCTCTCTCTCTCTCTCTATCTCCCTCTCCTCTCTTTCTTATCTTTTCTCAAATTCCCTTTTCACGACGCGACACATCCGAAGCCGGTTCCTGCAGGAGACGTGTACATTTGCACCCGACGGGGTGCCTGCCCCCCTGACTCCCACCGCAAATTAAAACCCCAATTAACACCTCCGGGAGCGATGGGAACACTGTGCCGCAGGAGGTGTGGCGTTTCAGACCCCCCCCCCCAACCCTCCACCCCCCCCCCCGGTGTGAATCTCACCCAGACGGGCAATTATGTTCCTCAATTACGCCCTTCTCCAGCTCAGAAACCTCTCCGCGCCCGCCCCGTTATCGACCCGACCAATACCCCGGCTCCCCTGCCTCTCTGTCTCGGGGGCCACAGGAGGACAGCCGCCGAGCCCTTCAGCCGCCCCGCCCCGCCCCAATTAAACACATTTGCTCGGGGTGCGGGTTTTATATCAGAAACGCCGTTTCATAACGCGGTCCGTTTGTACCGTTAGATTTGTTGCTATCGATTGTTTTGGTTTCTTGGCGGTCCGTGGTGCTGGCGGCGGAGCCCTCAATAAGCGGGCGGAGAGCGCGGAGGCGCTGTAATGTAATTTAACCCCGTCCGGTTCTGTTCCGCCTGGCCGTCTGCTGCCCCGCTCAGGACGCCGTTAGACTGTCGCGGCGGGGAGAGATGTCCACGGAGACCGGGGCCACGGATTCCTATGGGAACAGCTTTACGGCGGCCATGTTTGACCATTCGGGCCTTTTTTGTTTAGTTTTTTTTTTGCCAAACAGGAACGAAGAAAATATTATTTTGCACGGCTCAGGGAAAAAAAAATATGGTCCCTAAACAGTAATTAGATCACAGTGAAGAAATTGTATTATTTAAAAGTACTGTCCAAAATAGTATAATTTCGCCAGGGTCAGGGTAGGTTCATAGCCTCGGTGGTTAAACACTGTCAGGCTGTCTAACTGCCCGACAGTATCAGGCCGTTAGACAATATCAGTCCACTGGACTGGTTAGACCAGGGGTGTCAACCTCCAGTCCTGGTCCTGGAGGGCCGCAGGGTTTAACTCCAGTCCTGGAGGGCCGCAGCGTCTGCAGTTTAACTCCAGTCCTGGAGGGCCGCAGCGTCTGCAGGTTTAACTCCAGTCCTGGAGGGCCACAGTGTCTGCAGGTTTAACTCCAGTCCTGGAGGGCCACAGTGTCTGCAGGTTTAACTCCAGTCCTGGAGGGCCGCAGTGTCTGCAGGTTTAACTCCAGTCCTGGAGGGCCGCAGTGTCTGCAGGTTTAACTCCAGTCCTGGAGGGCCGCAGTTTCTGCTGGTTTTCGGTGTGTTTCAGCACCAGAGATACATTTTTTATACAAAAAGTCTTTAATTGGCTAAAGAGTACACACAAGTTGTTCTCAGGCTTCTTAATTGGCTGCTGATTGAAAGGAAACCACAAACACCTACAGGCCCTCCAGGACAGGAGTTTGACACCCCTGGTTAGACGCCAGGCTCATTTGCTTCTTTCTGTCCTGTGTCCTTTCCTTGCTCCTCGTTCTGGCCATTGTGGGAGGCAGGAAAAGCAAGCGAGAAAAGGATGTGAATTCATCAATCAAATTAAAACCATTTCACGCTTTCTCAAAAATATTCCACGAGGGATGCACTTTCCTTGCTCAAGAAATCTCCGGGAGCCTCCGAGCTCCTGGCTCCTTGAACATTTAACGGATTGGAATTTCCTTAAGATGGAGAACCTTGATTTCTGGGTCAAGAAAGGAACAAGGAGACAGGGAAAGATAAAATAGGCAGTTAAAATGAGCCCACTGGTTAGACACTGTTTGGCTGTTTAACTGTCCGTCTGACTGGTTAGAGAACAACCTTTCTCACACACTCCTCAGGTTGCTGGGGTGTGTAGATGATTCCTGTAACCCTGTTCTGCTCTGTATGCCGGTATGGATGCATGCACAATATACACAGCCTACGTGTGAATTATAGGTTATATAGTTGTGAACCTGTGTATGTTACTTGTATGCATGTGTGCGTGTGTGTGTGGCGTGCATGTGTGTGTGCGTGTGTGTGTGCGTGTGTGCGTGTGTGTGTGCGTGCATGTGTGTGTGTGTATGTGTGCGTGTGTGTGTGAGTGTGTGTGTGCGTGTGCGTGTGTGTGAGAGTGCATGTGTGTGTGTGTATGTGTGCGTGTGCCAGAGAGTGAGAGCGAGACAGGAAGAGAAAGGGAGAGAGAGAGGGAGGGAGAGAGAGAGAGAGAGAGAGAGGGAGCTCGTGTTGCACCCATTTCCCTGGCCTGTTCGCCCTGTCTGTGTGAAGCACGTTTTTGTCACACGTTATCTAAGCAGTGTGGACTCACCTCTCACCTCTCCCTCTCTCTCCCTCTCTCTCACACCTCTCCCTCACCCTCTCTCTCCCTCTCTCTCTCTCCCTCTCTCTCCCTCTCTCTCTCTCTCTGTCCCCACACCCCTCCTTTTTCACATCTTCCCTCTTTTTTTTCTTCTCTCTCCTCCCTGCCTCGTCTTGTCTCCCCCTCCCCCAGCCAACATCCTGACGGTCATAATCCTGTCCCAGCTGGTGTCGCGGCGTCAGAAGTCCTCCTACAACTATCTCCTGGCGCTGGCGGCGGCCGACATCCTGGTGCTCCTCCTCATCGTGTTCGTGGACTTCCTGCTGGAGGACTTCATCCTGGGGGGCGCAGCTGCCGCCCTCCCTCAACAAGGCGGTGCAGGTGCTGGAGTTCTCCTCCATCCACACCTCCATCTGGATCACCGTGCCGCTGACGGTGGACCGCTACATCGCCGTGTGCCACCCGCTGCGCTACCACACCGTGTCCTACCCCGGGCGCACGCGCCGCGTCATCCTGGCCGTCTACCTGGGGCTGCCTGCTCACCAGCGCCCCCTTCTACTGGTGGCCGGACCTGTGGCAGGGGCTGCCGGGCGGCGGGGGCAGCCTGGGGCAGCAGGTGCTGGTGTGGGCGCACTGCGCCAGCGTGTGTACCTGGTGCCCTGCTCCATCTTCTTCGCGCTGAACTCGGTGATCGTGCACAAGCTGCGGCGGAGGAGCTGCTTCCGGCTGCGCGGCTACTCCACGGGCAAGACCACGGCCATCCTGCTGGCCATCACGTCGTGTTCGCCGTGCTGTGGGCGCCGCGCATGTGATGATCCTCTACCACCTGTACGCGGCGCCGCCCGCCGCCCCGGGGCCCGCCCGGCTGCTGCACCTGCTCAACGACGTGGCCAACATGCTGGCGCTGCTCAACACCGGCATCAACTTCTTCCTCTACTGCTTCATCAGCAAGCGCTTCCGCGGGATGGCGGCCGCCATGCTGCGGGCCTTCTTCCGCTGCCCAGAAGCAGCCGGCGCCCTTCTACGCCGGCCACAACTTCTCCATCACCAGCAGCCCCTGGATCTCGCCCGCCAACTCCCACTGCATCAAGATGTTCGTCTACCAGTACGACCGCAACGGGCAAGCCCGTCTGCATCTCCTCCTGAGGCGCCCGCCCCCCCCGCCCCTCCCGCCAAAAAAAACGCCCCCCCCCCCGCCCCCCCCCGGGACGGCTCGCGTAGCCACGCCATCGCCGTAGCGACCGCATTGCCCCCCCCCCTCGTTCCCGCTGCTCTCGTTCTTCTTCTTCTCGTCCGTCGAGTCCTCCGGAGTTTCCCGGGGGTTGCGGGCCGAGAGAGAGAGAGGGGGGGATGAGGAACTCCCTCGGTGGGAGGGGAGTCGAGGAGAGAGCTCCCTGATTGGTCGTCGCCCCCCCCCCCCCCCCCCCCCCGCACCATGTGACTGAGGCGGAGCCTTGTACCAATGTGTGAGGTCAGCAAGGGGCGTGTCCTCTCTGGCTCTGTGTTCCTCCTCAACGGCTACGAACCTCCAAAGCACTGAACCTCTGACGCTCAATAGCTCTGAACCTTTAAAGCTCTGAAGCTCAATAGCGCTGAACCTTTTAAAGCTCTGAAGCTCAATAGCGCTGAACCTTTAAAGCTCTGAAGCTCAATAGCGCTGAACCTTTAAAGCTCTGAAGCTCAATAGCGCTGAACCTTTAAAGCTCTGAAGCTCAATAGCGCTGAACCTTTAAAGCTCTGAAGCTCAATAGCTTTGGGTCGGAAGCGGAGAAGCACTGAATCTCTGAAGTTTTTTGTTTTTTTTAAGGAGCTCTGAGTTTTTGAACCTCTGAAGCTCTGCACACAGCCATGCTCTTGATTGACAGACTGACACAGGTTGCCGGGGGCGACTTCAGCACACGTCTCAGAAGTGGCTCTCCTGTTATTTGACCAGCAAGTCATGCCAAGAAACTTTCGATCTCAGAGGTGCAAAAAAATAGTGAATAAAATAAATATATATATATATAAATGAATAAGGTATAGATATGTGCCTGTACTGACATTGGTTTTGGGGCGTTTGTTTGCCCGCCACACAGCGAATGTGAAGGTGATGTTTGGGATCTGAAACCCAGCACCGTGCCCATTGAGGAAGGGGTGGGAGTGCGGGGGTGGGGGGGGTGGGTTTAGCGGGCCAACATTACCGCTGTTGACTTTCAGATTTTTGTATTTGGTTTTCTAGTTTGTACTTGTGCGTGAAGCCTTGTGGTCCTCGTGATGTCACCGAACACCGCCATGACCCTTTAAAAAAAAGACTCGATTTCCCATGGTGCTCGGTGGCATTGCAGCGTTTGTAGAGTAAGCCCCTCCCCCCCCCCCCCCCCCCCCCCCTCCTGATGTAAGGCCAACCACACCAAGAACGTTAACGATAACGATACCATAAATCTGTTACTAACTCAAGTGGAGTCCACACTATAACTATTACGACTATGACAGTGTCTAACAATATCACTGGGGTCACTTTCAGAGCGATAAAACACCGACAGCCAATCAAAATCCACGTTACGTTCAAAATCCAACCAAATTTACAGCCCGTTACGTCCAAATCGTTCAGCGGCGTAGATGCACCCATTGTTCTGGTTACAGTTATCCTTACATTACATTACATTATTGGCATTTGGCAGACGCTCTTATCCAGAGCGACGTACAGTTGATTAGACTAAGTAGGAGACAATCCTCCCCTGGAGCAATGCAGGGTTAAGGGCCTTGCTCAAGGGCCCAACGTGCCAACGATCTTATTGTGGCTACACCGGGATTAGAACCACCGACCTTGCGTGTCCCAGTCCTTTACCTTAACCGCTACGCTACAGGCCGCTACAGTCACAGTTCTTGGTGTGGATGGGCCGTTTACCCGCCTCGGACCCCGGTCCAGATCCCGGGCGTCTCCTTCGAAGTGACAGACGGAGAGGGAGGCGGGATTAAAAGGGGCCCTGCGTCTGGCCGAGGCCCTCCGCCCGTCCCTGTCGCAGCCGGGCCGCGTAACGGCGGAGACGGACGCCAGCCTCCCGCGGCGGACGCCGGAGCCGCGCGTCCGGAGTCCGGCAGGCCACGCGCGGACCGGCACTTTGATGTGGGCCCTTCGCCTTCACCTTCGTCATCCGCCCCCGAGAGACATCCAGGCGCTCCGCTGCGTGAGTGCCCCACCGCCTCGCTCTGCCCCCCCCCCCCGCCCCGCAATAACACCAGAGACGGCTTGTCCGCCGGTGAGGAAAGGCCTCCCCTCCGCTGTAGGGTTATTGGTAGATTGACTGTTAAATGTACTGTAAATGCAAAAAAAAAAAAAATGAGAAAAAAAAATATCTACAAACAAAATAAAATTTACATTAAAAAAAAACACACAAAAAAAAAACAACATCAGGTTAAGGTTTGTAAAAGGTCACTTTCTTTATTAATAAGTCTGTAGCAGCTGATGACATCAACAGTTAAGTAGGCTGAATCCTCTACAATTGGTTAATAATATGCAATTGAATATTCATAGACTTCACCAGTTGTACTGACAATCTAGTAGTACTGTGTTATTTCCACGGCTGAAGAGAACTGTAAAGGTGTTAGTTTGCAACCCTCTATCTGAAGCGTCACCTGAGAAGCTGAGATCATGTCAAAACAATCGAATAGACATAAAGCAGTGTGTGTGTGTCCGCGTGTGTGTGTCTGCTAATGTCTCACATGTGTGTATCCGTGTCTGTGAGCACGCATGCGTGTGTGTGTCTGCACGTGTGAGTATGTGTAGCTGTGTGCGTGTGTGTGTGTGTGCGCACAGAACAGCTAAGCTGTTTAGCTGATTCGTGCTGACCGTCTTTAGACTGTGCCAAGAAACTCAGCTAAAACTCAGACCCCTTAATCTTTCAGCTGTGTCACCCTAGCAAGGGACCAGACAGCGTATGGATCGATACACACACAATACACACGCGCACGCACACACACACACGCTCCACTGCCAAGTCTGCAGACAATACATCCACACAGGCCAGGAACAGAGCAACAGGCGGCAGCTCCAGAAAAGAAGAGAGGAAAAAATGGAGGGATGAAAGAAGAAAAGAGAATGGGAGAGAAATGGAGAGAGAGGGGGGGTGGAGAGATGTGCAGCATGACACTGGGTGAAGGAGAGAGCGAGAGAGAGAGAAAGAGAGAGAGATGACAGATAAGAAAAGATTCAGCAGGGTGCTAATCCATTCTGTCACACCCAGGATCAGGCCTTCAGTGTGGCCGGAGATATGATCCCACACAGGAGGGAGGGAGAGAGAGAGAGAGAGAGAGAGAGAGAGAGAGAGAGAGAGAGAGAGAGAGAGAGAGAGAGAGAGGGGGGGGGGAGAGAGGGAGAGAGAGAGGGAGAGAGAGAGAGAGAGAGAGAGAGAGAGAGAGGGAGGGAGGGAGAGAGAGAGAGAGAGAGAGGGGGGGGGAGAGGGGAGAGAGGGAGAGAGAGAGGGAGAGAGAGAGAGAGAGAGAGAGAGGGAGGGAGGGAGAGAGAGAGAGGAGGGAGAGAGAGAGAGAGTGGGAGAGAGGGAGAGAGAGGGAGAGAGAGAAAGGGAGAGAGAGAGAGGGGAGAGAGAGAGAGGGAGGGAGAGAGGAAGAGAGGAGGTTACAGGAGGTGCTATGGAATGAGGGAGAGAGGAAGAGAGGAGGTTACAGGAGGTGATATGGAATGAGGGAGAGAGGAAGAGAGGAGGTTACAGGAGGTGCTATGGAATGAGAGAGAGGAAGAGAGGGAGAGAGGAAGAGAGGAGGTATAGGAGGTGCTACAGGAGAGGCATAGGGAGAGAGGGATAGACAGAGAGACAGAGAAAGAGAGAGATTACCTGTTGAATGTACAAATGTTTGTTTATATTTCAATGTTGCATTGGAGTTACTTGGAACATAAGTAACTCCAATAAGTCTTGACAACACATATTGTCTTATGACATGCCGATAAAGCATTTTTTTCATTTTATTCAAATTGAGAGACAGAGAGACAGAGAAAAAGAGAAAGAGAGAGATAGAGGGAGAGAGACAGAGAAAAAGAGAAAGACAGAGAGAGATAGACAGAGAGAGCAAGAGCAAAAACTTCACTTCCAGGTACGTGTCAGAGGTAGACAGGGTGAGGGACCCGATGATGAGACTCAAAGCAGACATTTCTCTCCTCTTGGCATCAATGTGAGCATGAATATATTCCAGAAAACTAAGAATATAACCTGTCAAAGCTAGCACCTTGCATTTAACTTTTTTAATCAGCTTTTGAAAAAAATAAAAAAAATAAAAAGAAACGCCTATGCATGTGTGGCGAAAAAGGAAAAATTTAATTTGAAGTTTCAAACTCTTCCACTTGCACCAGAATGCAAATGAACGGAGTGTGCTTCTGGCTCCTGACCTGGAGGTTAATGTGCAGCCTGTGCGTTGAGATGCAAAGTGTTCGCAGTTCGGGAGCTTTTAATACACAGCTAGCTAGGAAAACACGCCGTTCCCAATCGGGGAGGAAAAAAAAAACGATGCGATTCGCCGTTCTCAGCCTGCGAAACATTAGCAGTCGGGCGCACAGACGAACGTAGACGGATTAGCGAGCGACACTTCGAGTAGAGTCTGGTGTGGCGTGACGATTGCGGGTCAGACTTGGCGTATCAATGTGCGTTTCACGAACCGGCCCGGGTTCTCCGGCCGCGCCGATCTGACTGAAGGTGTTCGGTCGCGCTTCCAGCAGAAATAGACGGGGTAGGCTGCACGTGCCTGAAAAAGGCGGAGAGAGAAGCTTCACAGATGGTAACGTGCCGTAACGTTTCTCCGCCGGGATACGCACCCCGCTCAACGCCGTCTGACTACTGCCACCGACAAACTTCGTTTCCAATGAACGTGCCACCCTGTTTGTTAAAAAAAGAATAATTTGATCTAGCTTTCCGCAAAGACTCCTGTGTGTCCTGTGCAAGGTGTGTCCCAACTGAACCTACATTTTGTAGCGTTCAACAACCCCAGGACAAAAAAAAAACCAGTTAAAAAAAACAGCTCAACCTAGGTTTTGAGACAGCTGGTAGCTGGTTCACCGGTTCAGGCCAGCTCCCGTCTCGACATGGTTCAGCCGGTTCACCAGTTCAAACCAGCTGCCAGCTCGACACGGTTTGACCTGGTCAAGCCATGTTTTGAAACAGACAAGCTCCCAGCACTCGCTGGCTGACCAGCCCACACCCAGCTAGACCGGCTCATGAGCAGTTTGACCGGCTCAATATTCGAAGCAGACGCAGCTGGATTTGCAGCAGGGAAGGCAGCCTTTGCAAGCGCGCCTATGAGCTGTCAATCATTCATCAGCTGCCAGAGGAACGCACCGCCACAGACTAGCACAGTTGCAGCTGAGTCTTCTCCGCGGGTCTGGCTAAAAATGAAACGTCTACAGGAGTGTGATACCGAGTTACCGAGACTGCGCCCCAGGCTGGAGGGAACGATTTTTTTACAAATTCCTGCCATTGCAGCGTCTGCAAAAGCCTTCTAAAATCAAAAGATAAGATAACATGTTTTAAAAGAACTGGATTGGAGGAACCTCGAATGCAAATCACCCCCCCCCCCCCGCCCCCTTCCCCCCCCATCTCACAACCCACCCTGGCACCCACGCCTCACCTCTCCTCTCTGCTCCAAACACATTTCGGGTGAATCACACGGCTATCGTACCCCCCGCCACCCAGCGCCCCCACGCCCCCCGTCCCCCGTCCAGTGCCCACCAATCACCTCCCACCCCTCCAGCCAACCATGTCGCACTCTTAGCAGACGATGTAGGAGGAGGATTCACCATGACAACGGTGAAGTCTCCATGGGCCGAAAGGCAGAGCTGTCCCAGAACGAACCGGAGAAGGGCGGGGGGTCTGGGGGGTCTGGGGGTCTGGGGGCACCTCCTGAAATCGGCGGCGGTCCAGCGGTGTGCTCATTTCAGTATTAATACCCCTCGTTCCATTCCTGCCCTGCTGACATTTCAGCTGGTCTGACTGGTCTGCCGGGGCATGAGCTGGTGAAGCGGCTGGTGTTGCTGGTAGCTTGTCTTGAGACCTGTTTCAAAAACTTAGCTTGAGCAGTTTTTTTTGTTTTGTTTGTTTTCAGCAGGGAACCTCTTCTTGTATTCCCGTCGCTCTCCAAAAGGTAATTATCTTCTCACTTTAGGGTTTTAATCAGCAGCTAATCGGTGGCTGTCCGGGATCCGGTCGGGCCCCGCAGTCCGAATTTCGCAGACGCTGATGGATTAATCAGGCGTGGGGGGGGGGTGGGGGTGTGGGGGGGACGAGAAGGAAAACAAAGATGGCCGCCACCTGCACGACAGCGCTAACGCTAACGCTAACGCTCCCTGTGGATTCCGCACCGCCAAGATAAGACAGGTGTGAAGTCGCCTCGCTCTCACAAGAACACGCGTGGCACAGCTCCCTACGTCGTCCGGAGATTGGCGGACGCCAGTTTTATTGTGCCTGAGACGTACCCTGGCCGGTGGCTGGGCGTCACGGCAACCCGAGCAGAGCGGCGGCTAACGGTGGCTAGCGCTCGGAAGCTAGCGCGGTAGACAAGGTCGGAGGGGAGAGGCAACAGCACTTATGGGGAACGTGTCAGTCGATGGCCACTCGAAGGGAGTAATTGGGAAGTGCTGAGCAGCTTTTTTTAATTGGTTCTGTGGCGCCCAACACTGCGGATCAGACATGGCTTCATTAGGGCGCGAGACTGGATGAACGCCAGTTCTATCTGTGGGTGTGTGTGTGTGTGTGTGTGTGTGTGTGTGTGTGTGTGTCGAGGGAGAGAGTGCACACTGCAAAAAAATTGGTCTTAGCAAGTGTTTTAGTCCTGTAATGACACATATTTCTTTCTCTCAAGTAGATGGTATTACCCTGTTATAAGTTACTGTTTGCTTGACGACTGAAATTTTCTTGTCCCATTGGCAGCCACTTTCCCATCACACGGGTAATACCGTTGTCAAAGTCAAAATACAATACTAAAATACTTGTTGAGACGGACTTGTTTTTTTGGTTTTTGCAGGGCATGCATTTGAACCGTGTGCGGGTATGTGTGTGCATGTCAGCACTCCTAGCTGTTAACTTCTTACAACCTTTCTTGGATTGCCAAATTTTTTTAATGCGAGTACCTATATATATATCTCCATATACATATATACATACATATAAAAATATAAACAATATCTATTTATGTATTGACTGCTCTCGATATCTTTACTCCGGAGGCGATTGCTATGTACCCGCGTGTACTAATCACGACTTTAATTTCATACATTACGCTGTCTCGTGCGTGTGTGTGTGTGTGTGTGTGTGTGCTTTGTATTTATGTATTGATTGAACAATCAATTGATATGCGTTTTTATTTAATGGATATGGATCATACACGTGTGTGTGTGAGTGTGTTGGGTAGCAGCAGGGCTCAGAGACAGCAGAGCAGTGTAATTACCTGGCTGAGAGACCGCCAACGCTGGCTCTCTCTCCGCCTGGCTGGTACTGCACTCACTCCTGACCTGGAAATCGATCGAGGTCCGTCCGCCATCTTTAAAGGATATTCCAACCCCCTTAAATGTTCCTTCTAGGTGCTAGAAGTAGAGGTTAGGAACTCCCAATCTTTTCTTTTGAGCAAGAGAACAACAGCGCGTCCTTGGTGTCGGTATTTTCTTTTGGAAAGTCTGACGTATAAATGATCCATCTCTCCCCATCTGCCACGTGGCGTCTGTAACTGACGTGGCTTCGAACTGACGTTTGAAGGAGCGAGGACATTCCGTTTGCCAAATTCACGTTTTCTCGATTTTCCCAGTCTTCATTTATTTTTCTTGCCACTTGTCTTAGCCTCTCCCGATGGGTGGAGCTAGATAAACAGCAAGAAAAAAGAGGAGAAGAATAAGCGATTGAAATGCCCGCCGTTGAACTGTCTTACCGTCTGACAAGACATTGAAAGCTAATCTGTGTATGTGTACTGTGTGTGCGCCCCCCCCCCCCACCACACCCCACAGACGTTTTCTGGGGTGCTGTTTCGCAGTACGATGTTTCGATGATTCATTTGTTTAATTTCGTCAAACGGTTCTCTTATGTTTGCATTCATGTGTTTATACAGGAGACTAGTCATGTGCAATACCGACCTGTGAAGGAAGCCCTGTCTCTATGTGCAGTTTACGGGTTCCTGTTCTTTTAACGGGACGCCCGTACAACTCCCTGCCAGTCCCTCCTTCGTTCGCATTGATGTGTAAAAATGTCCAGGTTCTTAGAAACTGCCTTTCACTTAACTTGATGTTTTCTTTCTCTCTCCCCCATATACAGAGATTAATATATTTTGGTATTCGAAATTTGACTTCGGACACAAAACATTTGTAACATGAAATGCGTACAGCTCAGAAACCGGGTGGAACGACGAGTTCTACCGCAAAATGGCTGCTCAGCTTGGCTGTCTCGTTCTTGCGGATTTATCGCCCTCAGTCACAGGGAGAGAGGGAAAGAGATGGGGGTGAGGGTGAGGGTGTTACCCAGATGTGTGTACCTGTCACACACCGTACCTGTTACAGGTGTGTGTACCTGTCACACACTGTACCTGTTACCCAGGTGTGTGTACCTGTCACACACTGTACCTGTTACCCAGGTGTGTGTACCTGTCACACACCGTACCTGTTACCCAGATGTGTGTACCTGTCACACACCGTACCTGTTACAGGTGTGTGTACCTGTCACACACTGTACCTGTTACCCAGGTGTGTGTACCTGTCACACACCGTACCTGTTACACAGGTGTGTGTACCTGTCCCACACTGTACCTGTTACCCAGGTGTGTGTACCTGTCACACACCGTACCTGTTACACAGGTGTGTGTACCTGTCCCACACTCCCTGACCCCTGCCCCTGGCTGTAGCTGGAGATTCACTGTACTGTACAGAAGGGTCCAGGGGGGTCAAAACACAGGAGAGTGGGGTGTAGGGGCACACAGTGCTGGTACGTGCACACACACACACAAACACACACACTCACGCACACACACACTCACGCACACACACACACACTCACACACTCACACACACACACACAGAGCCCCGGCTCCCTGCTTTCCTGGACCTCGGCCTGTCTGCCTTCTCCACTTTGTAATGTAATTGCTTGGCATCGCAAAAATATTCTAGAAGCTGTACAATTACAGGAATGTTTATATAGATATCTACCTATGGACTTACGTTTTTTAATAAATAAAAGAGGATTGTTTTTCTTTGCATTTCTCCCATTTCTTTGTGTCCTTTTTCTCCCAATTACAAACGGAGTTATTAATTCATTAACATTAATTAATGATGGACAAATACATGAATTAAGCATGTAATTTAACTTTTCATTAGTTAATGCGTTTGTTAACAACTAACTAACGTATTTGTTACATTGTATTTATAAATGAGCAAACCATAGGATGATCTTATAATCGGTTAACCATCAACAAATACATTATCTGACTTTTTTATTCCACTAGGAATTACTAATGTAGTTGCTAACATGAATGAACGATGTACGAATACATTAACAGAGCGGTACAGATTAACTCCTCACTAGCAGTTCGTTGACAACTACGTTTGTTCATCCCAGTTCATGGAACCGTATTGTAAAGTGTCAAAAAGAGACCCTACTGTGCTAAAGTGCCCAGAGGAAACCTCTCGCCAGCTCACAGGACGCAGGATTAGCATTACTGACGTCCCAGAGGTATTTATTGACTTTTCACTCGCCCGCGGTAAGTGTGCTCCCATGTAAATTCACCCGGCAGGAACAGTTTCCCCACATTACGCCGAAGCGCTCGACGGCCCGTTTCGCCTCGCGCTTCCCAGCGCGTTTCGGAAAACCCCCGGGCTTCTTTCTGTGCCTCGGTTATTCTCTCAACCTTTTCCCACAGCCGATCACAATCTGCTTCCCCACGCCCAACTGCTGTCAGGCTTTCTTTTTAATGGGAAAACAAGTTTTTAAAACAATTTTAAATTAACAGTCAAATTATAGAACAGTATACCTTCCACTTTTTTAAGGGTCACATAAGTCAAGATGTCAGACAAATGACATAATAAAGAATAATAAATACATGTGCAAATATTGTCTATTCAGCTATGTTGACTGATGCATGTTCCGGGATATCTGATTGAACATTAACTCTATTAATGTTCAATCAGATATATATAATTAGAGGCAACAGGGTGATGTTTTCACAGCTTAGATGGAGAAACACTGATAAGGACCAATGGCTAATCCAGACATGAGAGTTCTTTACGGTTGGGATAACTTCTCCAACTGGGGGGGGGGGGGAGGGGGTTTGGAGAAGTGGAGAGACATGCAGTTGTCACACCCAATGGCCCAATCCAATAAAGGTGTCATAACAATAAACAACAATACCAGCCTTGAACTACAACTGTCAATCAACATATAACATATCAGCCCACCAGCAGGCGTGATTGGCCCAGCCAAAAAGACGCTAGTGTCTCGTACCTGAGCATGGAAGGGTTGCAACAGGGGATATGTCCTGCTCTCAGGACCTGTTTCCTAACACAGTGAGACACAAACAAAAATCTATGGCAACATGTGTCTATAGGTGAATTGTTTGATTTGTTATCAACACTTCATTTGAAGAGCTATATAAGGCCTTCATAAGCATGACATAGCACATTCATAAGCACTACATAAGTAGTCATAACTTTGCCAATAACTGGCATCAGGATCTTTTGTCAGTTGACTTGGTACTCTATGCATGGTAATGTCACTCGCTGCATCAATGTTGACATAACACCCCATACGCCTATTTGCGGG
>NC_083761.1:82118758-82146189 GCF_963514075.1 Conger conger | reverse complement strand
ACAACACATATTGTCTTATGACATGCCGATAAAGCATTTTTTTCATTTTATTCAAATTGAGAGACAGAGAGACAGAGAAAAAGAGAAAGAGAGAGATAGAGGGAGAGAGACAGAGAAAAAGAGAAAGACAGAGAGAGATAGACAGAGAGAGCAAGAGCAAAAACTTCACTTCCAGGTACGTGTCAGAGGTAGACAGGGTGAGGGACCCGATGATGAGACTCAAAGCAGACATTTCTCTCCTCTTGGCATCAATGTGAGCATGAATATATTCCAGAAAACTAAGAATATAACCTGTCAAAGCTAGCACCTTGCATTTAACTTTTTTAATCAGCTTTTGAAAAAAATAAAAAAATAAAAAGAAACGCCTATGCATGTGTGGCGAAAAAGGAAAAATTTAATTTGAAGTTTCAACTCTTCCACTTGCACCAGAATGCAAATGAACGGAGTGTGCTTCTGGCTCCTGACCTGGAGGTTAATGTGCAGCCTGTGCGTTGAGATGCAAAGTGTTCGCAGTTCGGGAGCTTTTAATACACAGCTAGCTAGGAAAACACGCCGTTCCCAATCGGGGAGGAAAAAAAACGATGCGATTCGCCGTTCTCAGCCTGCGAAACATTAGCAGTCGGGCGCACAGACGAACGTAGACGGATTAGCGAGCGACACTTCGAGTAGAGTCTGGTGTGGCGTGACGATTGCGGGTCAGACTTGGCGTATCAATGTGCGTTTCACGAACCGGCCCGGGTTCTCCGGCCGCGCCGATCTGACTGAAGGTGTTCGGTCGCGCTTCCAGCAGAAATAGACGGGGTAGGCTGCACGTGCCTGAAAAAGGCGGAGAGAGAAGCTTCACAGATGGTAACGTGCCGTAACGTTTCTCCGCCGGGATACGCACCCGCTCAACGCCGTCTGACTACTGCCACCGACAAACTTCGTTTCCAATGAACGTGCCACCCTGTTTGTTAAAAAAAAGAATAATTTGATCTAGCTTTCCGCAAAGACTCCTGTGTGTCCTGTGCAAGGTGTGTCCCAACTGAACCTACATTTTGTAGCGTTTCAACAACCCCAGGACAAAAAAAAACCAGTTAAAAAAAACAGCTCAACCTAGGTTTTGAGACAGCTGGTAGCTGGTTCACCGGTTCAGGCCAGCTCCCGTCTCGACATGGTTCAGCCGGTTCACCAGTTCAAACCAGCTGCCAGCTCGACACGGTTTGACCTGGTCAAGCCATGTTTTGAAACAGACAAGCTCCCAGCACTCGCTGGCTGACCAGCCCACACCCAGCTAGACCGGCTCATGAGCAGTTTGACCGGCTCAATATTCGAAGCAGACGCAGCTGGATTTTGCAGCAGGGAAGGCAGCCTTTGCAAGCGCGCCTATGAGCTGTCAATCATTCATCAGCTGCCAGAGGAACGCACCGCCACAGACTAGCACAGTTGCAGCTGAGTCTTCTCCGCGGGGTCTGGCTAAAAATGAAACGTCTACAGGAGTGTGATACCGAGTTACCGAGACTGCGCCCCAGGCTGGAGGGAACGATTTTTTTACAAATTCCTGCCATTGCAGCGTCTGCAAAAGCCTTCTAAAATCAAAAGATAAGATAACATGTTTTAAAAAGAACTGGATTGGAGGAACCTCGAATGCAAATCACCCCCCCCCCCCCGCCCCCTTCCCCCCCCATCTCACAACCCACCCTGGCACCCACGCCTCACCTCTCCTCTCTGCTCCAAACACATTTCGGGTGAATCACACGGCTATCGTACCCCCCGCCACCCAGCGCCCCCACGCCCCCCGTCCCCCGTCCAGTGCCCACCAATCACCTCCCACCCCTCCAGCCAACCATGTCGCACTCTTAGCAGACGATGTAGGAGGAGGATTCACCATGACAACGGTGAAGTCTCCATGGGCCGAAAGGCAGAGCTGTCCCAGAACGAACCGGAGAAGGGCGGGGGGTCTGGGGGGTCTGGGGGGTCTGGGGGCACCTCCTGAAATCGGCGGCGGTCCAGCGGTGTGCTCATTTCAGTATTAATACCCCTCGTTCCATTCCTGCCCTGCTGACATTTCAGCTGGTCTGACTGGTCTGCCGGGGCATGAGCTGGTGAAGCGGCTGGTGTTGCTGGTAGCTTGTCTTGAGACCTGTTTCAAAAACTTAGCTTGAGCAGTTTTTTTTGTTTTGTTTGTTTTCAGCAGGGAACCTCTTCTTGTATTCCCGTCGCTCTCCAAAAGGTAATTATCTTCTCACTTTAGGGTTTTAATCAGCAGCTAATCGGTGGCTGTCCGGGATCCGGTCGGGCCCCGCAGTCCGAATTTCGCAGACGCTGATGGATTAATCAGGCGTGGGGGGGGGGTGGGGGTGTGGGGGGGACGAGAAGGAAAACAAAGATGGCCGCCACCTGCACGACAGCGCTAACGCTAACGCTAACGCTCCCTGTGGATTCCGCACCGCCAAGATAAGACAGGTGTGAAGTCGCCTCGCTCTCACAAGAACACGCGTGGCACAGCTCCCTACGTCGTCCGGAGATTGGCGGACGCCAGTTTTATTGTGCCTGAGACGTACCCTGGCCGGTGGCTGGGCGTCACGGCAACCCGAGCAGAGCGGCGGCTAACGGTGGCTAGCGCTCGGAAGCTAGCGCGGTAGACAAGGTCGGAGGGGAGAGGCAACAGCACTTATGGGGAACGTGTCAGTCGATGGCCACTCGAAGGGAGTAATTGGGAAGTGCTGAGCAGCTTTTTTTAATTGGTTCTGTGGCGCCCAACACTGCGGATCAGACATGGCTTCATTAGGGCGCGAGACTGGATGAACGCCAGTTCTATCTGTGGGTGTGTGTGTGTGTGTGTGTGTGTGTGTGTGTGTGTGTGTCGAGGGAGAGAGTGCACACTGCAAAAAAATTGGTCTTAGCAAGTGTTTTAGTCCTGTAATGACACATATTTCTTTCTCTCAAGTAGATGGTATTACCCTGTTATAAGTTACTGTTTGCTTGACGACTGAAATTTTCTTGTCCCATTGGCAGCCACTTTCCCATCACACGGGTAATACCGTTGTCAAAGTCAAAATACAATACTAAAATACTTGTTGAGACGGACTTGTTTTTTTGGTTTTTGCAGGGCATGCATTTGAACCGTGTGCGGGTATGTGTGTGCATGTCAGCACTCCTAGCTGTTAACTTCTTACAACCTTTCTTGGATTGCCAAATTTTTTTAATGCGAGTACCTATATATATATCTCCATATACATATATACATACATATAAAAATATAAACAATATCTATTTATGTATTGACTGCTCTCGATATCTTTACTCCGGAGGCGATTGCTATGTACCCGCGTGTACTAATCACGACTTTAATTTCATACATTACGCTGTCTCGTGCGTGTGTGTGTGTGTGTGTGTGTGTGCTTTGTATTTATGTATTGATTGAACAATCAATTGATATGCGTTTTTATTTAATGGATATGGATCATACACGTGTGTGTGTGAGTGTGTTGGGTAGCAGCAGGGCTCAGAGACAGCAGAGCAGTGTAATTACCTGGCTGAGAGACCGCCAACGCTGGCTCTCTCTCCGCCTGGCTGGTACTGCACTCACTCCTGACCTGGAAATCGATCGAGGTCCGTCCGCCATCTTTAAAGGATATTCCAACCCCCTTAAATGTTCCTTCTAGGTGCTAGAAGTAGAGGTTAGGAACTCCCAATCTTTTCTTTTGAGCAAGAGAACAACAGCGCGTCCTTGGTGTCGGTATTTTCTTTTGGAAAGTCTGACGTATAAATGATCCATCTCTCCCCATCTGCCACGTGGCGTCTGTAACTGACGTGGCTTCGAACTGACGTTTGAAGGAGCGAGGACATTCCGTTTGCCAAATTCACGTTTTCTCGATTTTCCCAGTCTTCATTTATTTTTCTTGCCACTTGTCTTAGCCTCTCCCGATGGGTGGAGCTAGATAAACAGCAAGAAAAAAGAGGAGAAGAATAAGCGATTGAAATGCCCGCCGTTGAACTGTCTTACCGTCTGACAAGACATTGAAAGCTAATCTGTGTATGTGTACTGTGTGTGCGCCCCCCCCCCCCACCACACCCCACAGACGTTTTCTGGGGTGCTGTTTCGCAGTACGATGTTTCGATGATTCATTTGTTTAATTTCGTCAAACGGTTCTCTTATGTTTGCATTCATGTGTTTATACAGGAGACTAGTCATGTGCAATACCGACCTGTGAAGGAAGCCCTGTCTCTATGTGCAGTTTACGGGTTCCTGTTCTTTTAACGGGACGCCCGTACAACTCCCTGCCAGTCCCTCCTTCGTTCGCATTGATGTGTAAAAATGTCCAGGTTCTTAGAAACTGCCTTTCACTTAACTTGATGTTTTCTTTCTCTCTCCCCCATATACAGAGATTAATATATTTTGGTATTCGAAATTTGACTTCGGACACAAAACATTTGTAACATGAAATGCGTACAGCTCAGAAACCGGGTGGAACGACGAGTTCTACCGCAAAATGGCTGCTCAGCTTGGCTGTCTCGTTCTTGCGGATTTATCGCCCTCAGTCACAGGGAGAGAGGGAAAGAGATGGGGGTGAGGGTGAGGGTGTTACCCAGATGTGTGTACCTGTCACACACCGTACCTGTTACAGGTGTGTGTACCTGTCACACACTGTACCTGTTACCCAGGTGTGTGTACCTGTCACACACTGTACCTGTTACCCAGGTGTGTGTACCTGTCACACACCGTACCTGTTACCCAGATGTGTGTACCTGTCACACACCGTACCTGTTACAGGTGTGTGTACCTGTCACACACTGTACCTGTTACCCAGGTGTGTGTACCTGTCACACACCGTACCTGTTACACAGGTGTGTGTACCTGTCCCACACTGTACCTGTTACCCAGGTGTGTGTACCTGTCACACACCGTACCTGTTACACAGGTGTGTGTACCTGTCCCACACTCCCTGACCCCTGCCCCTGGCTGTAGCTGGAGATTCACTGTACTGTACAGAAGGGTCCAGGGGGGTCAAAACACAGGAGAGTGGGGTGTAGGGGCACACAGTGCTGGTACGTGCACACACACACACAAACACACACACTCACGCACACACACACTCACGCACACACACACACACTCACACACTCACACACACACACACAGAGCCCCGGCTCCCTGCTTTCCTGGACCTCGGCCTGTCTGCCTTCTCCACTTTGTAATGTAATTGCTTGGCATCGCAAAAATATTCTAGAAGCTGTACAATTACAGGAATGTTTATATAGATATCTACCTATGGACTTACGTTTTTTAATAAATAAAAGAGGATTGTTTTTCTTTGCATTTCTCCCATTTCTTTGTGTCCTTTTTCTCCCAATTACAAACGGAGTTATTAATTCATTAACATTAATTAATGATGGACAAATACATGAATTAAGCATGTAATTTAACTTTTCATTAGTTAATGCGTTTGTTAACAACTAACTAACGTATTTGTTACATTGTATTTATAAATGAGCAAACCATAGGATGATCTTATAATCGGTTAACCATCAACAAATACATTATCTGACTTTTTTATTCCACTAGGAATTACTAATGTAGTTGCTAACATGAATGAACGATGTACGAATACATTAACAGAGCGGTACAGATTAACTCCTCACTAGCAGTTCGTTGACAACTACGTTTGTTCATCCCAGTTCATGGAACCGTATTGTAAAGTGTCAAAAAGAGACCCTACTGTGCTAAAGTGCCCAGAGGAAACCTCTCGCCAGCTCACAGGACGCAGGATTAGCATTACTGACGTCCCAGAGGTATTTATTGACTTTTCACTCGCCCGCGGTAAGTGTGCTCCCATGTAAATTCACCCGGCAGGAACAGTTTCCCCACATTACGCCGAAGCGCTCGACGGCCCGTTTCGCCTCGCGCTTCCCAGCGCGTTTCGGAAAACCCCCGGGCTTCTTTCTGTGCCTCGGTTATTCTCTCAACCTTTTCCCACAGCCGATCACAATCTGCTTCCCCACGCCCAACTGCTGTCAGGCTTTCTTTTTAATGGGAAAACAAGTTTTTAAAACAATTTTAAATTAACAGTCAAATTATAGAACAGTATACCTTCCACTTTTTTAAGGGTCACATAAGTCAAGATGTCAGACAAATGACATAATAAAGAATAATAAATACATGTGCAAATATTGTCTATTCAGCTATGTTGACTGATGCATGTTCCGGGATATCTGATTGAACATTAACTCTATTAATGTTCAATCAGATATATATAATTAGAGGCAACAGGGTGATGTTTTCACAGCTTAGATGGAGAAACACTGATAAGGACCAATGGCTAATCCAGACATGAGAGTTCTTTACGGTTGGGATAACTTCTCCAACTGGGGGGGGGGGGGAGGGGGTTTGGAGAAGTGGAGAGACATGCAGTTGTCACACCCAATGGCCCAATCCAATAAAGGTGTCATAACAATAAACAACAATACCAGCCTTGAACTACAACTGTCAATCAACATATAACATATCAGCCCACCAGCAGGCGTGATTGGCCCAGCCAAAAAGACGCTAGTGTCTCGTACCTGAGCATGGAAGGGTTGCAACAGGGGATATGTCCTGCTCTCAGGACCTGTTTCCTAACACAGTGAGACACAAACAAAAATCTATGGCAACATGTGTCTATAGGTGAATTGTTTGATTTGTTATCAACACTTCATTTGAAGAGCTATATAAGGCCTTCATAAGCATGACATAGCACATTCATAAGCACTACATAAGTAGTCATAACTTTGCCAATAACTGGCATCAGGATCTTTTGTCAGTTGACTTGGTACTCTATGCATGGTAATGTCACTCGCTGCATCAATGTTGACATAACACCCCATACGCCTATTTGCGGGCATGGACATAAGCACTTATGAACGCTTACTGTACGTAGCACTTATGAATGTGCTATGCAGTGCTTATGAAGGCGTTACATAGATGTTACGTAGGACCCCTCAAATAAAGTTCTACAGACTTGTTTATTTACTGGTTTCGTTCATTACTGGATATTACCCACTTGCATAGGATCGTGGTCTGGCTCACCTGAGGCTCAGGTAGCGTTGGGGGAAGATGCGTCAGCCCTGAGCCGACACCACTTTTCCTCTCAACACAAGATTTTTCTCCTCTTTTCTGAAATTTCGCAAGTACACAGCTACATCTCCTGTGATTTCACACATCTGACTCTGAGAAAGTGTAAGAGAGAGCGAGAGAGAGAGACAGAGGGAGAGAAAGCAGGAGATTTAAGTCCCATAGCAGTTACTGCAGTGTTTCTTAACTGAGTGCAGTGAACTCTAGTTTTCTACAGGATGTTTGTGTGTGTGTCACGCATACCAATCACACCCAAACCTAATCTCTGTGGCAGCATCCACATCCAGCACACACCACATCCCATCTGAGCAAACACACACACACACACACACACACACACACACACACACGCACACACACACGCACACCGCCCTGCAAGAGATAAAGGAAATGTTGCAGATAGTTTTTTCTCATTCTCTCTCTTTCTCATTCTCTCTCTCTCTGTCTCTCACTCCCTCTCTCTCTCACCCACCTTGACCTGCAACATTAACTGCTCACTGAAAAGATGTTTATGGGGAAGGTGTCAGTACATCTGTCTCTTACTTCACCTCACAGTGTCCTTGCATTCAGTTTCATTAAATCGCCACACACACACACACGCACGCGCACACACACGCACACACGCACACACACACATACACGTACACACACAAAGACACACACACACACACAGGTACATTTTTGTTTTTCAAGGATCAAATTTCCCAAATGTACCCTCGTCTCATTGGGTACAAATGAGTATATTTTCCAGGCAAAAAAGGTACAAATTTGCATGCATAATGGGGTACTGCCACAGCGACACACACAACCACACACACACACACACACACACACACATACACGTACACACACACAAACACAACCACACACACACACACACAGACACACACGCACACACACACACGCACGCACACACACACACGCAGACACACACGCACACACACACGCACACACACACAAACCCACGCCAACATTTTAAAGGCAGCGCTGATTATTGCTCCACACCTCCCCCCTGTGGTCGGAGGGGGAATAACCACGGTGGCCTGTGAATGAGGCACAGATGGCCACTGTGTGTCCTCACTGGGGGGTTGCCATGGTGAGGGCATCAGACAAGCCTCTCTGAACGGCACACTCCATGGAAGCTCTGTACGTGAAGCAGCCAGCAAAACCGCAGGATTGCCACCAAACACGTACGAGCAAACGTTCGTCAGCCACCCCCAGACGGCTCAACAAAAGCTCAAACACACCTGTCCAGCATGGAGGCCGTCAGGTCAGAGGTAGGTAACTTCTCCCTGAACTGAAAGCTACTCATGCAGCGTTATTTTCTGCTCGGTTATTCCGACGGCGCTTGGGGAGGAAGTCAGAATTACACACTGCCCTGGAGAATGAGGTTCATTAAATAAAGGTGACCAGGGGACCAATCGCAGACACTCGTCAGACTGCGTACTTCAAGCGCCCGGCTCAGCGGGCCAATCAGAGCGCGGCGTTGAGACAGACCCAGGGGGGGCGACAGGGCGTCCTCCGGCCGTCCCGAAACGCCGTCCTGACATCCAGCCCACCGCCGTCTCCTCCCTCACCATCTGCCTGGGCCAGGGGGGTCAGACAGGCTGCCCGAAATCTCCCAGTCCTGCTAACAGAGGGGTACGCTGGGGCCTTACTGCACTGTCACTCCTCTGCCTGTTCTCCCTCTCCTCTGGACGCAGCAGCGACACCCTGCCCTCTCAGAAATAAGGTGACAGTGGAGGCACAGTTTTGTCCTTCAAGGATCACGTTTCCCAAATGTACCCTGAAAGTACAGCAATGTTCTCCTTGGGTACAAATGAGTACATTTCTAAGCCAAAAAAAAAGGAACAAATTAGTTACATATAGCAGGCTTGAGGTACCATTTTGTTTGAGTATCAGCATCCCTGTCTAATGCTAAGCGGGCTGTCCTTCTCTAGTAACCAGAGGTGATGTGGATTTGTCTAGTTGGGGGCAGTCTACCCAGATGCCGAATGTATAAGGAAGTGGTCCTCACTCCTGGTCCTGGAGAGCCGCAGGGTGTGCTGGGGTCCTCACTCCTGGTCCTGGAGAGCCGCAGGGTGTGCTGGGGTCCTCACTCCTGGTCCTGGAGAGCCGCAGGGTGTGCTGGGGTCCTCACTCCTGGTCCTAGAGAGCTGCAGTGTGTTTTCGCCTTAATATCAGCAATCCATTCAGACCCAAGAAACCAGGTGAGGTGAGTTAACTGTGTAATTAGCTGCTTGAATTGATCAATTAGGTTCTGAGCAACAACGAAAGGCAGCACACCCTGCGGCTCTCCAGGACCAGGAGTGAGGACTGCTGGTATAAATCCTTTTTCCTCTGTGTAGGAGACTCGGTTCTTCCGTTACATTCACTGCAGTGAGATCATATTCAGGCTGGGCGCATAAATAGAGGCTTTATTACTGTTAAGAAACCAAGCTGCATGTGAGGCACGTGAGAATTATACACTCAGTCACTCAGGACAGAAGCTGCAGATGTGGTCTTTCCGCTAGGTGTGATCTTTCAGTCTGTGTGTTTAACGACTTTAACAGCCTCCTTCTCTTTTTTTTTTCTTCTCACGGCAACATTACCATTCTTCCATTTCGCCTACATTTTCACTGTCATAGTCAGAAGGTACATTTGGGCTTTGTAAAATGGCTGCCTGGCTGTGTTCCGCAGAAGTTTTAATATTCTGTCATCACCAGTTTCACCTTTTCAGTAATAATAATAATAATAATAATAATAATAATATCCTGCATTTTTTACAAAATAACCCCTATATTTAATGTCCGCAATGTGACATTACCAGTGAAGCAAATTCTCGAACGTGAAAAACAGTGATGAATATTCCTCAGATTGGTGAAATACTAAATCAATTTTGTGTAAAATAAATACGCCGCAGGATGAGCTATTACATATGTCTCATTACATGCGCATGTTAACTGTTTGCCCCCATGTTGAGATTCTCATTCTCATTCGTGCGGCATCTTTTACTGGCTGGCAATGTTTTATATTCGCCTACAAAGTGTTGCAATATGCACACGCAGCACAGCAATATAATGGATACGAGGGACTGTTACTCGTTTTTCATCACATCAACGTTTACATGTTGGGGGCGACATGGCTCAGGCAGTCGGAGGGTTGCCGGTTCGATCCCCCGCCCGGGCTGTGTCGAAGTGTCCCTGAGCAAGACACCTAACCCCCAAATGCTCCTGACGGATAAAGGCGCTATATAAATTCCAACCATTTACCATTACCCCCAAATGCTCCTGACGAGCTGGTGGGTGCCTCGCATGGCAGCCAATCGCCGTCGGTGTGTGAGTGTGTGTATGACTGGGTGAATGAGAAAGCATCAATTGTACAGCGCTTTGGATAAAGGTGCAATATAAAGGCCAACCATTTACCATTTACCATGTCTGCGCCTTATTTAAACATGTATGTTTGGCTAATGGCTATAGACATATCATGTTGTGGCAGGCCAATATGCACAGGACCCATGTTTCAACCGGGAGATGTCGACCTCGACCACTCTGCCACAGAAATCTCTAATCCACCAGCTAGTGCAGACAACTCACGTCCGCTCAGTCTGTTTCAAAAACTCAACCAGTGAAAAGTATCAATCCAGCATAAGCAGCATAAACTCGCACAACGGCAAGCCATTTAAATGATGAACATCACTGCCAGCACTCCAACCATGTATACCCGAACACTGAGCACCGTCGCAGACAGGAAATATCGGCTATCAAAACGAAAACGATCCAACCGCCCGCCACCCGTGCGTTTGCATCAGTCGCCTAAATTGGAGTTTAAGGTGGCGTTTCTCAGCGGAATAAAATCTCAGCACATTTACGCTACTTTATCCGCGCGTTCTGAGGCGTTCAGGCCTAACGTCACGCCAGTCAGTCAGTCAGTCAGACAGACCAGCTCTTAGCCGTACGGTTCTAGGATTCATCTCCAGGGATAGTTCTACTGCTGCTATTATAGATAATAACTTTAGTCAGCTAGCCATTTTGCATTTGAATTTGAGTTTTAGAACGTCTTGGAAATCTTTCTGAATGATCGTTCTTCTCATTTCTCCGCAGCACACTCTCAGAAACAAATTAAATGAATAATAATGTTCCCTGTAGGTATTTCTTTCGCAAAAAGGTACAAATTAATTATATATTGCTGGCGAGGGGTACAATTTTACAATCAGCGACTTGCATTCGTACCTTTTTGGGCACTTTTCGTACCTTTATTTCTGTGAGTGCAGCATGCACCATACTAAGCAAGGATTGAGCCACATCATATTGGATTCATTGAAGGTTAAGGAAAAACGATGCGGGCCTGATCTACTGAGACCGTTAGCATGGGCAAAACCTTTTAGCGCACACAGAACTAATAACACAACCAATGACTGGTGCAAAACAAATACCATGGCCAGTCATTGGTCCAGTTTCTGGTTGTATGGGTATGAAAAGGGTTTGTACATGCTAAAGCAGGGGTGTCAAACTCCAGTCCTGGAGGGCCGCTGTGTCTGCTGGTATTTGTGGTTTCCTTTCAATCAGCAGCCAATTAAGGCCTTGAGAACAAGGTGTGTGGATTCTTTAGCCAATGGAAAGACTTCGAAATGTATCTCTCGTGCTGACGCACACCAAAAACCAGCAGAAACTGCGGCCCTCCAGGACTGGAGTTTGACACCCCTGTGCTAAAGGTCTTAGTAGTAACTTTGGCCTGTTAGCTGCTTTTGAGGCCACATATAGGCAACTCTTGGAAAAATGGGTCATTTTGAACTTTTGAATACCTTAAATGTGTTAACTCACTTATGTCCACAAGATGGCAGTATTTCATCTAATCTGCGGGTTGTTATTCATAAGGACTGTCTTGGCTGTGTGTTTTCGAAAGTGTTTTGATTTGTCGACTCATTTTGTGTTTTAATGTCTCAGGCTGGCGATCGCCTGGTTTTATTGACACAAAATCTGATATTACCGTTTTAATACCGGCGTACCCTGTGACTGAATACAATGTGAAATGAGAACGCATTGCGCTGACAGTTTTATCACTGCGATCTGAAGGAGAGTTGTGGAGTCATTGGTCTTTTCGCTCTATTGCCATGGTAACAGTATATCATGTAAACAATAAAAAGAGGGGTACAGTCAACAAAGATTTGTACGACATTTGCATCAGTACATTTGCGTCCCAAGTATGCCTTCGCGCCACGATTATTGCCATAGCGACAGTAATACGAATGACTATTAGCAATTTATGTAGCACCTTGTTCATCGCGGAGTTCAAAACATTTGTTATGATTGGTGGTGTGGTTCTTCCTAATGCAGTATGCGGTTGGTGAACTGATGCACTTCTGGGAGGCGCTACCGCAGTCTCTGGGCCAGGTCCAGCAGACTCAAGGACTCCTTCCACCACCAGGCCATCAGGCTCATGAACACTGAATAATAATTCTGATTTTAATGACTAGTATTTTAAGTATTTTACGTATTTTTACATTGATTTAATGCTGCACTACTGACTGTTGTTGTTATATTCAGCACTTTGTTCTCTTCAGCATCATTATCATGTCGGTTTTTTTGTGTATTGTATTGTTCTGCTGCAGGCCGAGGGGGCAAGACTTAAGCTAAGATTTTAGCTTTTTTTAAATATGTGAATATGATGAAGATGCAGCAATAAAGCTGAATCTGAATCTGAATCTGCCGTCATTCATGTGCCAGCAAATTCGAGAAGAGTTTCCCGTTAGGCTTGAGAGTGGTCCGACCGTACATTTTAGGCATTGTGTCTACAGTGCTTTGTGGTATTTAGTGCTATCTGTTTTAATTATTAATCAGCGTGTAGCAACTTTAAACAGCATTGGGGAGAATTGGCTTTCATTTCAGAGTGTAGATCGCCCCCTACTGGCCCAAGAATGCCGCTTCCAGCAGCCACCCATGTGTCTTCTCACATCCAAGATTGCCAACAAGCGCCAACAACACAAGAAGGAAGCAACGGCCACCTGCAGCTGTAATGCCCAGCCTGTGTTGTAGAGAAGCTGTTTTAGAGAATAATTAATCCTGCTCTTACACACACAGGGTTCCCACGGCAACAGAAGTGAGAGGAAGGAGGGGTGCAGAGTGATTCTGTTTTTGCACCCTCCTGATTTACTTTTCTCCTCTCTCTCTGGAGATGGATGGATTTCTGACCTGGCTTTTGACCACCAGAGCAGACCAGAGTGTTTACAGGAGGAGGGGGCAGGGGGGTGCTCTGTGGTTGCTATGGTTTCTCCCAGGGGAACGTTACCTGCCTGGGGAAATCCGACAGATTCCCTCTGATTAAAGCAGGGAGCCTCCGTCCTGCTCTGGTCAAGCCCCCGGACCTGCACTCCATCTACAGCAGGCAGAACATTACACAGAGGCCGGGGAGAGGGGATGATAGATGGAAGAGAGAGAGAGAGAGGGTGAATAGAAAGGAGTGATATCCTCTCTCCATCCCATTCACATTCTCTCACACACATGCTCTCACACACACACAGACACACATATGCTCTTTCCTTCACACACACATGCACACACATGCTCTCACTCTCTCCTGGTGGTAGTCAGGAAGGAGAGGGTGTGTCTGGGGAGTCTTCCAAAGAACATCCATCCATCCATCCATCCATTATCTTAACCCGCTTATCCTGATCAGGGTCGCAGGGGGGGCTGGAGCCTATCCCAGCATATATTGGGCGAAAGGCAGGAATACACCCTGGACAGGTCGCCAGTCCATCGCAGGGCACACACACCATTCACTCACACACTCATACCAATGGGCAATTTAGACTCTCCAATCAGCCTAACCTGCATGTCTTCTGGACTGTGGGAGGAAACCGGAGTACCCGGAGGAAACCCACACAAACACGGGGAGAACATGCAAACTCCGCACAGAGAGGCCCCGGCCGACGGGGATTCGAACCCAGGACCTCCTTGCTGTGAGGCGGCAGTGCTACCCACTGCACCATCCGTGCCGCCCTTCCAAAGAACATATAGAAGAAGGGTGTCACAGGGCTGCAGTGGTTAAGAGTTTGAGTTTGACCCGGATGCTCTCCGTGTGGAGTTTGACCCGGATGCTCTCCGTGTGGAGTTTGACCCGGATGCTCTCCGTGTGGAGTTTGACCCGGATGCTCTCTGTGTGGAGTTTGACCCGGATGCTCTCCGGGTACTCCGGTTTCCTCCCACAGCCAAAACATGCAGATCATGGAGTGCAGATGAAAACTACCCTTCCTGGCGAACGAAACATATTTACAGAAATGTTATTAATGTGCATCATCCCTGTACAAATAAACTAATACCAAATTAAATAAAGTGAATAAACAGTACGTCAGTGTTAAATAAGCACAAATAACCACATTTGCTTTTGTTTATATGCATGTATTTTGTGTTTGTCTGACTGTGTTTGTCTGCACTGGTCTGTTTGTTCACTTGCCTGTTTGCTTATGAGGATTATATCTCGGGGTTACCTCAGGTGTAAGTAACTCCGTCACTCAGACAGACGGTCGACGTTCAGAAGACTCCAAGCAGCTGCACCTGCACTCTCCACGGATAAACTGCCCACAACTAATCAAATCTATAATTGGGCACCTTAATACCGCCTAATAACTCAAGCCAGATTTTCACTCAGATGGCTTTGTTGTGCTGGAGAGATGACAGGCAGCCTAGCTACTGTACATGGAAGTATGAGTCAGCCACCGCCTGGCCGTCACAAGGCCCCAGACAGCTAAACTGACATGACAAGGCAACTGCGGATTAACTGTCCCAATGAGAACGGTTCATTCTGGCAGGCTGTTGTGCACACGTTACCGTTCCGTGCCATTTGTGTGAATATCAGCCGAGAAGCGTGCAGTCTCTGCTAAACAGGGTGCAGCCGGTCGCCAAGTGGCCAGGGTACATGACAGGGACCCGGAAGGTTGGCGGTTCAAGCCTTTGTGCAAGGCGCTTCACCCCACCTTGCTCCAGGAGGTCCTGACTTCTCCATGATTTGTCCACAAAGCATTACGGTATTGCCCTAATAACATAATGACAAAGAAAATCGGAACAAAAACACTGATCGCGACTACATTCTCCTGTGGGGAAAAAATGACTGACTTTGTATTTTTACCGTATTGTCACCATTGACTTTACATTGAAAGGGTGGCTGAGACGCCAATACCAGAGCCAACCACAGTGGCGCTAGTGAGCAGTGTTTCTCAACAAGGCCAGGAAATGAGCAGCAAAAACTAAAAGCCCGGTTTTGGTTGCTTGGGCGAGCCCCTCTGCCAGCCCAAAACTTGGTGCTGTCCCAAGGCTCAGGTCCAGGACAAGGCGACCCGCTGCGGACCTCCCGAGGGTCGGCTGTTTGTCCCTGTGCGATCCAGCAGTGACATCATCCGCCCGGTAACCTGGAAGTGCGCGGGATTCGGTCCCGTGGAGGCGAATTCTTTATTTTCGGCCGCGAGGCACTCAGCGTGTCGGAAAGCGCTTACACGCGGCACTATTTACAGCCGGAGCCAGCATGCAGGGTGCACTATAAAACGAGGAGGACCATCTGCTGCATCCCCTCTGAATGAAGAAAGGACCCCGCTCTTATTCTTTCCTCTGGATACGTGCCCGACTCTCCCACAAAAATATCTGAAAAATATTAAAAATATCAGCAAATGCCGAGGGCACCGTGAAGGGAGGGGCCCTAGGTCCCATTATGACCGGGGCCTCCAATAGTACAGAACAGGCCCTGTGTATCGCATAACCTTTTTAAACAATAGTATACCAGTCTATAGGGACTGTATAGTGGTCTCCTCTTTGAATTGCTTTGCAAAATGCTTACACTAGTCCATTAAATTAATGAATTAGCTCATCGAAAATCTCATAGTTTTGCTTACATACTTTCTTATTCTCTTGGCAGTTCATCATTTTTCCTCATTAGTATAATTTTTTAAATAATATTCATACATTTTATTTTGATAAGAGGTTGGATCTACAAGGCTCGAGGGCAGGGATAATTAAAACTGAGCCTTGGGGCTAGTAGTGCTGCTGGTTCATTCCTCCTTTCTAATCAGGACTGATTTAAACCTGGCACACCATTTGAGTTCAATCTCTGATCAATCAGCTCTATTTTCCCATTGGACTCCCTTTTTTGGACTATTACACTTCTTAGTGCAATCCTTTAGTGCGGTGGAATTTTTCCCGATAAGTTAATATTGTTGTCGCCGTCTGAACTGATGTCATGTCCTGTTAGCAATGTCCAACAGGGGTAATTACATTAATCACAGTGCCACCATTCTGTCTGGAGGTACAACTACCACACAGCTCGAGGGCACGTGCTTGTGAGTGTGGCCACAACAGCGCCACCATTCTGTCTGGAGGTACAACTACCACCAACAGCTGCACAGTCTGGAGCAGGCGCTGTGTTCCCTGAATAATGACCGTGACGGACTCCTGTAAACTGACTGATTGAGCAGTTTAACAATCTGTGTGAAAACTATGTATGGACACCTGGGTTTGACTGGTCGAGAGTAGGTCTAAGGACATTCCGGGATTAAATCTGTGGCCCACTGAATGTAAAAGTGTAGTCACTGCACTTATAAATAACTCCAATGTGTGTGTGTGTGTGTGTGCCTATCTCTCTGTCTGTCTCTCTGACTGTGAGTGTGTTTTAGAGAGTGTATGTGTATGTGTTAGTATCAGGTACACACAAACACTGATTTTCAGAGACCAGTTGAAGAGGCTTTTAAGAGTTGCGCTTGGGGGGTTTAAGAGTTGCAGCATCTCTCTCTCCCCTTTGATCCGGCAGTGTAGCTGAGTCATGCAGGAACAGGTCCATTTGTGTCTCTACCCAGCAGCCAGCCTCTCTGTGACGGACAGCAGTAATGGCCCTGCTATACACTGTACAGGCACTACTCCTAAGGCTATCTGACTGCTACACAAAATCAACATGAGCTCCTGCCCTATGCTGTGTGTGTGTCTGTGTGTATGTGTTTGTGTGTGTGTGTGTGTGTGAGTGTGTGTGTGTGTGTCTGTGTGTGTGGGTGTGTTTGTGTGTGTGGGTGTGTGTGCAGTGTGTGTATGTGTGTGTGTGTGTGTGTGTGTGTGTGTGTGTATGTGTGTGTGTGTGTGTGTGTGTGGGTGTGTGTGTGGGTGTGTGTGTGTGAAATTAATCTCCACACCACAGTGTCAGAACTCTCTGAAATCCATGAACAGAGAGCCTGAAGCATATGAATTACACAACGTATGGCAGTGCACACACACACATACTCACACACACACACACACACACACATACACACTCACACACCCACACACACACACACACATACACACATACACACACACATACACACTCACACACACACACACAAATACGAAAAGCCCCCACTCGCCAACCTTAAGTCACCCCAATTAGAGATAAGAGACAGTCCAGTGCTCAAGTCACCATGGTGATAAGGCCCATAATTAGGCAGGATGGATAATCCATTTCTTTAAGTAGCATCCAGTGCAGGCAGTGGAGTTCTATGGTGGAAGGAAGACCATCAATCCTTTGTGTCCTGGCTTCCAATTCACCAATACTATATGAAATAGTCCTGTGTTATTTCTATGGTATGTTTCTGTACTCAATCTTACATTTCATCATTTACAATATTTACTCAATCATTAATTCGCTAATTGATTCATTCGTAACCACAGGTCAGCATCAATAAACATGATTACTTCCTGATTAGAGGGGCTGTTAAGAAACGCTGCGCAGGACAGCCTGGAACGGGAGAGACAGAGGAAGGGAAACGGCCATTGACAGCTGGGTAATTAGGTAAAGGCTGGTGAGGTAATCTATTTAACCCTAGTTTGCGGTTTTACGTGTAATGAGAAAGTTCTCAACTGAACATTGTACCGCTGATGTAACAGTCTCCGCTGGTGATTGAAAGCAATGGAGTTCTAGAACACTGACTTTTTTTTTTTAGAATACAAAACGTTAACTAACGGTTTTGCGCAGTGAACAAAAATGCCTGCTAATCGGGAAAACGCAGAGAGAATAAAAGATGGCAATTCTTTAGCTGTTATAATACCCTTTAATCAATGTAATATTTGTCCTTACCTTGAAAAAATAAACCTGAGGTAAGCAACAAATCAGCTAGCTGGCATTGTTAGACCTAAGTCGCATCCATTTGTATTAAAAAGCCGTTGGTGGCGAACGAAATGGAATGTTAATTTAAAATCGTTCAATAGTACCGGTTTGCCGTGAACGACTGCTGTCTTTAACGCACGTCTGCTCTCGAAACGCTCTTTTTTGAGTGGGAGAGAAATCTGTACGGGAGAAGGTGCTTGACTCATGTGCTCTTGGAAAGAACTCGCGTCCCACGTCTCGTATTCGCGAGGGACATCGAAGTTCCAGTCAGGGAACGGGAGGGGTGTGTCCCGTAACACACTCCATACCCAGAACTGGGGAAAGGGTCTGTGTTCCCGCGTGACCCTCCGTCAGGACGCTGCTATTTTTATGCTGTGAACGGGCCCTCCTTGCCCTGTGAGCAAGCAGCCGAAGAAACACACATCCAGAGGCGTTCAGTTTGGCTTTGAACATGAGCTTATACCACCCCAGGGCTGGAGTGGTGCAGGGTAATTGACTAGCATTTTTTTTTTTTTTATAAAACTTTTTTTTTAATACTGCTGTTCTGGTTTTATTGCACGGGTTATGAGACGTGTGTGTCTTCCATAATTACGCCCCCTTTTCAGTCATGCCATTCATTCATTCCTAAGATTGTTATCTCAAATTGCACTATTCACCATAAGCACAAATAGCAAAGCTAAGCGTTTATGAGTGAAGTGGTTATAATGAGTTTTTTACATTATCTGAGAAACTGTGCATGATAACACATTTCATTTAAATTGAACAAAGTAACTGAAATTGCATTTTATTGGGCGTGTTTAATGAATTGCTTCATAATATGTCTTATTAAAAAGTTTTTGGAGAATGAGTCAGACTGTGAGGTGTTTTTTTGAGCCAAATTAGACCTCTGCTAGTTTGCAAACTTTATATTTTATTTGAGGCAATAGTGATTAACCAGAAGGTGACAGGTTCAGGTAGGTTTTTCTTTTTGTAATTTAGTCATTATAATTCAGGTAAAATATGAAATAGGAACAGTAGAACGCAGAATACACGAAAGGAGAGCTATGATGGTTGTCTTGAATAAAAGTGTTGGCTAAAGAAAATGCTGTTTGGCTCTTACTCATAACCTGGAAGTCTCAAATGACACAATTTATTGGTGCATGTCAGAGGAACAACCAGGAACAGCGATAATAGGTACAGTACCTGTAAGTCTTCCGACTTAAATCCCAAGGAAGAGGTTTACCTTAGCTGACACCTTTTGCCCAAGGTGACCTCTGGTGCTTGGAGCAGAAGACATTTTGTGACCCGTTTGCACTGTTGAATTTTAACAGGGGGACAACATCAGTACCGAAAAAGCAGCAGTGCTCCAGCCTGAGGTGCCAGAGAGGAGTTTTAACATTCCCCCCACATTCAGCATGGCCTGGACAGTGCAGTCAGCCAGCTGGCACCGGGGGTTCTGCTGCTAAAATTAAACAGTTAACCCTTTGAGGAGTAGGCTTTCTTTTTTGTGTTTTTCCAAAAATTAAAAAATGTCAGTGTCCTAGCACTTGTTTTCAGTGACTACCATCCTAGTAGTTCAATTAGCATTCGAATGTTAGGAGCATTCTGAGACACATAGAGTCGTGTCTCACACCTTGAAAAGGTCAAAGGTCATAGGTGGAGAAGACGTTTTGTTAAAGGCACGCGGTGAAAATGTCGGGTATCAAATCAGCTGTGAGTACATTGTAGTCTGACAGAGCGTGAGTGCATTTGATCCCTGTCAGACCAACGTGAGCAGCAGCCAGTCCTGCTGTGTCTGTGTGTGAAGGGTGAAGGGTGAAGGGGCAGTTTCCATCAGCCCCCCCTGGTTTTACTGAAACTGCACCTGTCAGATTAGCCCCATGACTAAGCCCTCTGTCAGGGAGTCCTGCCTTCTACTGCTACTGCCTATCCTGCTGCTGTGTGTGTATGTGTGTGTGTGCGTGTGTGTGTGTGTGTGTATGTGTGTGTGTGTGTGTGAGTGGGTGTGTGTGTGAGTGTGGGTATTTGTGTGTGTGAGTGTGTGTGTGCACGTGCATGTGTGATTGTGTGTTCATGTGTGCGCTTGTGAGTGTGTGTGTGCACGTGCATGTGTGGGTGTGTGTACATGTGTGCGTGTGTGAGTGGGTGTGTGTGAGTGTGGGTATATGTATGTGTGAGTGTGTGTGTGCATGTGCATGTGTGAGTGTGTGTACATGTGTGAGTGTGTGTGTGTATGTCAGTGTGTCCATGCTTATACATGTGCATGTGTGTGTGCATGTGAGTATGTACCTGTGTATCTCTGAGTCTATGTGTTTGTGTGTGTTTGTGTATCTGTGTGGTTGTGTGTGTTCATGTTGACTGCAACAGCTATATTCAGAAAGAAAGAGTAGCCAATCAAGAGGTGGAAATAAGACCCTCTAAACCCACAAAACTAAGCTCCAGTGGGCCCAGTAACATGTGGGGAAATACTCCGCTGTTCACAGGGATATTCCTTTCCCCTGTCGCCATTAATTGCGTAAGAAATGGACAGCCATGGGGGGGGGGTACAGAACAGTCCGCGCGACAGGTGTTTCTGACGGCGCATCCGCGCCGTTGCTGAAAGTGACATGCAGTGACGCGGTCTCACCTGGACATCAGCCACAGAGCGCGCAGCGCCGGCCAGCCAGCCGCTACCACAACAAACTAAACTCGGACAGGGCTGTGCGTCCGCGTGCGAACGGGACCTCTACCGCGGCGCGCCTCCCAGAAAAAAACTGATCGAGTTGGACAGCTGAAGACGCGCGTGAGAGAGAGAGAGAGAGAGAGAGAGAGAGAGAGAGAGAGAGAGAGAGAGAGAGAGAGAGAGAGAAGGGCTAACAAATGTTATTGCTCGGACAAGAACCGGACCGCGGAGAGTGTATGGAAACTAGTCCACGGTGATACTTCTCGGATTGTTTAATTGTTGTATTATTATTAGCCGTATGAGTCATAATTGCCGACGAGCCGACAGCGCAAAGCCACAGAAACAGAGAAACAAATAGCTCCGTTTCTCCATAGGAACAGCTTGGATTGCGAACGCATATTTCCATGTGCCCGATTAACGGACGAGCGTTTCACTCCCAATCGGAATACAGACGCGGTACTGACACCCGCCTCTGGTGAGCTCCTATCCCGGACGGTGACGGAGGCAAGAGCAGGTGAGTCTACCACGGGCTTTCCTCCAAAAAATAATGACACTTTTTTTTATTTGTTTACTGCAGTTTGGTACCATTATGCATTTAATTCTCACAACCAAATTGGCACACACTGCTGATGCCGTCTGTCAGGAGATCGATAATACAGACTATTGGCTACTCGTTCTGGCCGTCGGCCAATCATTATCGTTCTACAACGACAGCCAAGTGGCCTTCTAATAGGATTAACAAGCATTTAAATGTGAACAGCTGGATATTGACGCTGTTCATCTGTTTATTAATTCAAGCAGTGGTTCATTTATTAATGAGAGGAGTTTCGATTCCGCCGTCCTAAGCAAATGTCTTCTCCAAGTCATTACCCCGAAGCAGAGAAGACGGACATTGCTTGCTTGTGATAGTCTACATCACTCGAACTTGGCACCAGGTCTAGGCACAGTGCTGTCTCAATATAACTGTGAGGAAGAGTGGCATAATGTGACTTTTTTAAACTCCTAAAACGCGGCGATTAAAAGGCCTTCGCTATAAAGAAATGATACATCATATCAACCCAATACTATTAAAGTAACAGGTAGCATTATTGAATAAATATAGAATAGCCTAATATTGTTGATAAAAGTGATATAACACGTTATATTATTGCTTGATCTGTTAACTTGCCTTCGTAGGAGTGTTTTTTTTTTTTTTTACACGATATTCTGTATTTAAGTATATCTTACAACACTCTAAGAAGAGATCATTGTCATTTTTTATCATATGTTGTGTAGAATTTTAACACAGAGAGTGTGCGCAGAGATTTTGACTCAGTAAATGTGTGAGCCGTCGTTTGAATGGGCCCAACGTGTAAACATGTCAACTGACTCTCGAGTATTCTTTCATATTGTACGCCAAAAGTGATCAGAATTAACACTTGTGTCAAAGCACTCTCGACACAGCACATGTGTAGAACGAATTACACATGTTATGTTAATGTTTTGAGTGAATGTAGGTTACCAAGCAGGATAAAAAGTTGCATTCGTGGTGCGCATCTCAAGGGTGCCCTTTTCCGTAACTGGGTTGACGATTTTCCTGTGTCTGTCACCACTTAAGTTTGGCGGAGTATGTTTTCCCCGTCGCTGTCCACCGTTGGTGACGAATTGCGATGACTCATCGCGGGGCCCTTGTGAACATTTGACCACTGTTATTCTGGGAGGAGAGCGGGTCAGTTGTTTAGATTGAGTGTGAGAAATAGCCGCGTGTCCTTGACCTCGAGCAAGACCCATTGAAACTAAATCCCCCCCCCGGAGGTCGAATTTCACGTTTGTCTTTTTCTCCATTCATCATTACGTTAGCAAACAGAGGAACGATGACGACAGTAATAATGCCGACTTTGTACGTAGGCTACGTAAGTTTGATCATGCTTAAAAACAATCCGCTTGACCGTCAATAAATTATTGTAGTGCAGTTGATAACTTCCCCGTTGTCCCTTTTATCTGAGATTTCTCTTCAAGGTGTGGAGATGTAAAACGGGAATGATTTGTGTGGTAAAGTCTTTATAAATGTCGTAATCATTATCCATAGGGGGTGTGGATAGCGTGTCAGGTTTCGTGATCAGCTGACATCGAATATGACCTCTGCCCATCGGCACCGACAGGACACTTAAAGCTTGGCGAGTTTTAACTGGTTTTGCACCCGGGTTTGAGCCACTTTCTAAGCTGTTTATTTTTCATTGCTCAATCTATTCATTAGTGCTAATGAACTACGAGCTAACACCGCGGATTACTCGCAGTGAGCCTGTGGTCTCTGATGTCTTTTTAGCGCTTTTCAAGGTTGAAAGGTCTCTAGAAAACGGTCGGTCTCTAATCATGCGCAGTAAGTAGGCACAGGTCTGGGGACTTGAAAAGCCACTTAGGGGAAGCTGGTATGTGTGTTTGTATGACTGAGTAATGCTTGCTATTTGTCTGTATGTGTGTTTGTATGTCTGTGTGTGTATGTGTTTTTCTGTCTGTCTGTGTGTGTGTTTGTATGTCTGTGTGTGTATGTGTTTTTCTGTCTGTCTGTGTGTGTGTGTGTGTGTGTGTGTGTGTGTGTGTGTGTGAGTGTGTAAGTATGCTCACATGCGTGCCTTGGCGTTCAGGGTGACAGCTTGACTTGTGATGCATTAATGGCACCATTTCCAGCCTGTGTTCGGGGAGCTTGCACAGGAAGATCCCCTCTTCTAACTGAACTCAGATTTCTAATGATGTCACAATGGCAGTGATGATGATTTTCCTCCTTGTAATAAAAGTGCGGCTGATTGGTTCAATGTTGCTGTGGTGATCTGGGCTGAATAACAGAAAGCAGAGATTTTTTTTTTTTTCAGAGGGAACAAACATCCTCATTTCTGCCCAGAGTGTTTTGCTAGTCCAGCGAAGGAAGTCCATTACACACTCTTTCTGTTCATTGCCAAAACTAATTAGCATATGGCCCCTATTCTCAGGCCTGTCAGACGCTAACAAGCTTCAATTAGAGGGCCAGATACAGGGATGAGTTGAGCAATAACAATGGCACCGTGTGTGGGATGCAGATGAGGGTATCTAATTGTTTAATCAACCCATTTATGAAGCAAATGCATTTCCTGTGGTCAAGTCCTGATTAGGAATGCAACCTGACAAACGATGATTGAACATGGAATACATTTATACACACACAAATATATATAGAAATATATATATATATATTACATATGCATTATATATTGCATTTGTGTTTGTGTAAACACAGGCAAACACAGGGGAAGAACCTCGGAAGAATACCCCCAGTGCACAAATATGCTGTTTATCTTAGAGGAAAAAGCAACTTAGGAAGAGAGAATGTATTTTTCCAGGAATGAGAAACCGCCAAAACCTGCAGGAAGCACCTGCTCCCTGGTCCTCAATGGGCTGCGGGGGGGAAGCAGAGGCCAGGGGTGAGGGGAGTGTGGGTGTTGGGAGTTGTAGCGTGAAACAGGTGCTGGGCCAGGTGTGACAGTAGGGGGGTTGTTGGACTCAAGTGGTCTTAGTGATGGCCGACCTCATTGGCACACGGATAGGGACACAGACCCAGCCCTAGAGCGCTGGCGACCTACACTGTCAAAAAAGTTATTGTATTTTATTTGACCATAAATACAACTCTTTGAACAGCAGTGACGTTCCATCACCACATCGTTGGTGAAGCTCTGGGTCATCGGAACCAATCACAGGGCTCTCTTGTGGAGAACGGCGAACCAGTTTGTTCAAACACGTCAGGTGGTTGATCGTACACGGTAGCTCCGTCATGGCACCCATGACAAAGCAACCAAGGATCTACTGTCCTGTACGTTTTAATTTCAGGCCTAATTTGGCACCCCTGATAGCGGATTAATGAGGTGTCTAACTGTTAAATGAGGTGTGCTTAGTTAGGGTTGGAGTGAAAACCTACATGACAGTAGAGCTCCAGGAACAGGGTTGGGCAGCCCTGCCTCTAGCTGCTGAATGAGGTGTTCTTTGTTAGGGTTGAAGTGAAAACCTAGAGGATGGCATATACTTGTGTAGAGGGACTGAGCCTTCTGCAACTGCCTGAGCCCCAGCTTCTCCAAACAGACCTGCCGGCAAGATGAGGAGGCGTGGCGATTAATCCTCCCACAGTAAAACAACAAGACAAAACAAAAACCAGGATTCACACAGAGAGAGACACGGAGAGAGAGAGAGAGAGAGAGAGAGAGAGAGAGAGAGAGATTGAGGAAGAGAGAGACAGAGAGAGAAGAAGAGATAGAGGAAGAGAGAGAGGGAAAGAATGCCTCCTCATAAACTGCATCCAAACAGCAGCCATATTCCCTGTGTTAAGCCTGGGCATCTGTGGTACTGCTGGTGTGTGCGATTCAGTGGGATAGGACAGAGATGCAGCCATTTTCTCAGAGAATCTGGTCCTTGCAGCATCGTACTTCCCTGTTATTCATCCTCTGAAGAAACTACACAGCAGTTTTAAATCAACTCTAGAGTTAGAAGTACACTCTTGGAAATAACATGACAGTGAAGGTACATTTTTACATCACATGTCATTTGTCTGGTGCTTTTATCCAAACTGACTTACAGTTGATTAGATTAAGCGGGAGACAATCCCCCCCTGGAGCAATGTGGGGTTAAGGGGCCTTGCTCAAGTGCCCAACACCTGTGTCGATCTTATCACAGCTAGACCAGGGCTTGAACCACCTTGTGGGTCCCAGTCATGTACCTTAACCACTACACTACAGGCTGCCCCTTGTGATGTTTGTTCTTCAAGGATCAAATTTCCAAAATGTACCCTGAAAGTGCAGTAATGTTCTCTTTGGGTACAAATGAGTAAGTTTTCCAAGCAAAAAAGGTACTAATTAATTATATATTTCTGACGAGGGGTACAGTTTTATGTATCTATAGGGTACAACCCCAGCAATAAGCACTTCATACCTTTATTTCTGAAAATTTACTGGACTAAAATATACAAACTCATGTAGCAATATGAATATGAAATATGATTTTTCTTTTTTTATCACATAAATAGGAAATGCTTGGGACTAGTGGGAATAAACATGGTGGACTGGTTCCTTCCCAGGTTTGATAGTTATTACTCAGGATGAGGTTGGTTATGTTCAGACGCTCAGACTTTAAGATGAGGAAGCACTCGAAAGTGCTTGTCATATTGTGTCAACATGAATATGGGTTTTTCCTCATTTTCACACCAGGCCTGCTGAGCACTGATCCAGGAACATAATTTTGAGATGAGGTTCAGCAAACCACCAGCACCAAATTAAATATATCGCCTAGAATCTTCATAGCAAGCCAAAATCCTGCAATAGGTTCTGTCATTTCTCAGGGTAATTTTAGTCACATAATTTGAGGAGTGTGTGTGAACCCTGGTAATCTTACTTGTGGCAACAATGGGCACAGCTAATAGGCAATTAGAAAAAAATATATATATGATTATTGTTTTATTATTAGATGTTAAACAAACTATTTGGGGGCGACATGGCTCAGGCAGTAAGAGCAGTCGTCTGGCAGTCGGAGGGTTGCCGGTTCGATCCCCCGCCCGGGCTGTGTCGAAGTGTCCCTGAGCAAGACACCTAACCCCCAAATGCTCCTGACGAGCTGGTCGGCGCCTTGCACGGCAGCCAATCACCGTCGGTGTGTGAGTGTGTGTACGAATGGGTGAATGAGAAGCATCAATTGTACAGTGCTTCGGATAAAGGCGCTATATAAATGCCAACCATTTACCATTTTACCATTTGCCAGGCCTCGAGGGCAGAGTTTCTCTCTCTCTGCGCAAAGCGGCCTGTGCGTGAGTCACAGCGCATTAGCGGAGACGGAGGTGTTCCTTTTATAAAACAGAGACTGTTATGACTACCAGAGCGCGTTCGCTGTACACACCACCGCGGAGGCTGTGCTGTTCACACACAGTCACGATGACCGACCGGGCTGGCGTGGGGAACAGCACAAAGCACAAACACAAACACAAACACAAACACAAAGCACAATGCTGACTGTGTTCCTGTCACGGCCCGGCTCTACAGTCCCGCGCTGCTTTTACACAACGGTCACACAAACAACTGATGTTATTTTTTATTTCGTCATATTATTAAGTGGCGGCACGGATGGTGCAGTGGGTAGCACTGCCGCCTCACAGCAAGGAGGTCCTGGGTTAGAATCCCCGTCGGCCGGGGCCTCTCTGTGCGGAGTTTGCATGTTCTCCCCGTGTCTGCGTGGGTTTCCTCCGGGTACTCCGGTTTCCTCCCACAGTCCAAAGACATGCAGGTTAGGCCGATTGGAGAGTCTAAATTGCCCGTAGGCATGAGTGTGTGAGTGAATGGTGTGTGTGCCCTGCGATGGACTGGCGACCTGTCCAGGGTGTATTCCTGCCTTTCCAGCACAAAGTTCAAGCGCTGTTTGACTGACTGTTACTGTAACAGATATGCCGCCACGGTAGAACTCGGTCTCAGCCAATCAGCATCCAGGATCAAAACAACCTGTCGTGCCTCCGTGCGATAATGTCTGGCAGACGCTTGCATTTTAATAACGGGCAGAGCGCCGTCATAAAATCATTGGTCTTTCAATGTGTTTAATGGCTTAAAGGTACATTTGGTT